>NC_028643.1:69378046-69398965 GCF_001406875.1 Solanum pennellii | reverse complement strand
ATGGGGGGGGGGGGTATGAGCGCTTCGAGGCTCGTTTGACCTTGAAAATGGATCGGACTGGCCGTGACGATCAACAGGATGCATAGACAAGGACTTGTCGGACGTCAATAAAATATTTTGGCATTTTTGACATCGTACTCCGGATCACCCAAAAAATAGTTTGCTATAGCACACGAAAATCGTCTAAATGGGGGGTATGCACGCTTCATGGATCGTTTGACCTTGAAAATGGGTAGGACTAGCCGTGAGAGAGTACCAATTGCATAGCCAAGGTCTTGATGGACGTCCACAAAAACGTTTGGAGCTTTTGACGTCGGAATTCGGATCACCTAAAAAAGTAGTTTGCTATGGCACACAAAAAATGTCTATATGGGGGTATGCGCGCTTCAGGGCTCATTTGACCTTTAAAATGGGTTGGCCTGGCCGTGAGGGACAACTGAATGCATAGCAAGGTCTTAAAGGACGTTTACAAAAATTTTTGGCATTTATGACATCATAATTCAGATCACCCAAAAAATTATTTGCTATAGCACACAAAAATCGTTGAAATGGGGGGTATGCGCGCTTTGGGGCTCGTTTGACCTTGAAAATAGGTCGGACTGGCCCTGAGAGCTAACCATATGCATAGCCAAGGTCTTGACGGATGTCCAAAAATTTTTTTGGCATTTTTGACGTTGGAATCCGGATCACCCAAAAAATGATTTGCTATAGCACACGAAAATCATTTAATTGGAGGGTATGCGCGCTTCGGGGCTCGTATGACCTTGAAAATGGGTCGGACTTGCCATGAGGGCCAACTAGTTGCATAGCCAAGGTCATTACCGTCTTCCACAAAAAGTTTTGGCATTTTTGACATTGGAATCCGGATCACCCAAAAATTGGTTTACTATAGCACAGGAAAATCATCGAAATAGGGGTATGCGCGCTTCAGGGCTCGTTTGACCTTGAAAATGGGTCAGACTGGACATGTGGGATAATCGATGCGTAGACAAGGTCTTGAAGGACGTCCACAAAAAACATTGACATTTTTGACGTCGGAATCCGAATCACCCAAAAAATGGTTTGCTATAGCACATGAAAATCGTCTAAATGGGGGGTATGCGCGCTTTGGGGCTAGTTTGATCTGGAAAATGGGTCGTACTGGCCGTGAGGGACAACCAAATGCATAGCCAAGTTCTAGATGGACATCCACAAAAATATTGGAATTTTTGACGTCGGAATCAGGATCACCCAAAAAATGGTTTGCTATAGCAAACGAAAATCGTCGAAATGGGGTGTATGCTCGCTTCGGGGCTCGTTTAACCTTGAAAATGGGTCAGATTGGCCATGAGGGTCAACCGGATGCATATCCAAGATTTTGACGGACGTCACTAAATTTTTTTGGCATTTTGACGTCGGAGTCCGGAACACTCAAAAAATGGTTTGCTATAGCACATGAAAATCATCTAAATGGAGGGTATGCACGCTTCAGGGCTTGTTTGACCTTGAAAATGGGTCAGATTGGCCGTTAGGTCCAACTGGATGCATAGCCAAGGTCTTAACGGACGTCCACAAAAATTTTTGGGATTTTTGACGTCAGAATCCGGATCACCCAAAAATTTGTTTGCTATAGCACAATAAAATCGTCGAAATAGGGGGATATGCATGCTTCGGGACAACCAGATGCATAACCAAGGTCTTAACGGACGATCACTAAAAAAATTTCATTTTTGACGTCGGAATCCGGATCAACCAAAAATGGTTTGCTATAGCACGCGAAAATAATCTAAATGGGGGGTATGTGCGCTTCGGGGCTCGTTTGACCTTGAAATGGGTTAGACAGGCCGTAAGGGACAACCGGCTGCATAGCCAAGGTCTAGAGGGACGTCCACAAAATATATTGGAATTTTTGACATCGGAATCCGGAAAACCCAAAAAATGGTTTGCTATAGCAAACAAAAATCGTCTCAATGGGGTGTATGGGCGATTCGGGGCTTGTTTGACCTAGAAAATGGGTCGGACTGGCCGTGAGGGTCAACCGGATGCATAGACAAGGTCTTGACGGACGTCAATAAATTTTTTTGGCATTTTTGATATCCGATTCCAGATCATCCAAAAAATGGTTTGCTATAGCACACAAAAATCGTCGAAATAGGGGGATAAGGACGCTTCGGGGCTCGTTTGACCTATAAAATTGGTCAGACTGGCCGTGAGGGACAACCTGATGCAGAACCAAGGTCTTGACGGATGATCACAATTTTTTTTACTTTTTTGACGTATGAATCCATATCACCCAAAAATGGTTTGCTATAGCACACGAAAATCATAACAATGGGGGGTATGTGCGCTTCGGGGCTCGTTTGACCTAGAAAAAGGTCCGGACTGGCCGTGAGGGTCAACAGATGCATAGACAAGGTCTTGACGGATGTCAACCAAAATTTTTGGCATTTTTGATGTCGGAGTCCTGATCACCCAAAAAATGTATGCGCGCTTCGGGGCTTGTTTGACCTCGAAAATGGGTCAAACTGGCCGTGAGGGCCAGCCAGAGGCAATCCAATGTCTTAACGGACATCCAAAATTTTTTTTGGCATTTCTTTTATCGGAATCCGGATCAGCCAAAAATTGTTTGCTATAGCACATGAAAATCATCTAAATGGGGGTTATGCGCGTTTTGGGGCTCGTTTGACCTTGAAATTAGGTTGGACTGGCCGTGAGAGCCAAACGGCTGCATAGCCAAGGTTTTGACGGACGTCCACAAAAACTTTTGGAATTTTTGACATCGGAATTTGGATCACCCCAAAAATGGTTATCTATAGCACACGAAAATCGTCGAAATGGGGGGGGGTATGCGTGTTCGGGGCTCGTTTGACCTTGAAAATAGGTCAGACTGGCCATGAGGGTCAACCAGATACATAGCCAAGCTCATGACTAACATCCACAAAAATATTGGCATTTTTGATATCGGAATCCGGATCACCCAAAAAAAGGTTTGCTATAGCATACGAAAATTCTCTAAATGGGGGGTATGCGCGCTTCGGGGCTTGTTTGACCTTGAAAATGGGTCGGAATGGCCGTAAGGTCAAACCGGCTGCATAAATGAGGTCTTGATGGACGTCTACACAAAATTTTGGCATTTTTGACGTTGAAATATGGATCACCCAAAAAATGGTTTCTTATAGCACACGAAAATCATCGAAATAATGGGTATGCGCGCTTCGAGGCTCGTTTGACCTTGAAAATGGGTCAGACTGGACGTGAGAGACAACCGGATGCATAGCCATGATCTATACAGATGTACACAAAATTTTTTAGAATTTTTGACATCAAAATCCGGATCACCCAAAAAATGGTTTGCTATGGCAAACGAAAATCATCTAAATGGGGGGAATGCGCCCTTCGGGGCTCGTTTGACCTTGAAAATGGGTCAGACTGGCCGTGAGGGCCAATTGGATGCAAAGAAAACATCTTGAATGACGTCCACAAAAAATTTTGGCATTTTTGACTTCGAATCCGGATCACCCAAAAAATTGTTTGCTATAGCACAAGAAAATCTTTTAAATGGGGGGTATGGGCGCTTCGAAGTTCGTTTGACCTTGAAAATGGGTCGGACTGGCCGTGAAGGCCAACCGGCTGCATAGCCAAGGTGTTGTCAGAAGTGAACAAAAATTTTGGCATTTTTGACGTCGGACTTCGGATCACCCGAAAAATGGTTTGCTATAGAACATGAAAAGCATCTAAACGGGGCGTATGCGTGTTTCGGGGCTTGTTTGACCTTTAAAATGGGTAGGACTGGCCGTGAGGGCCAACCGGATGCATAACAAAGATCTCGAAGGACGTCCACATAAATTTTTACATTTTGACATCAGAATCCAGATCACCCAAAAAATGGTTTTCTATAGCACACGAAAATTCTCTAAATGGGGGGTAATGCGCGCTTCGGGGCTCGTTTGACCTTTAAAATGGGTCAGACTGGCCGTGAGGGCAAAACTTCAGCGCAACCAAAGTGTTGAAGAACGTTTACATAAATTTTGGCAGTTTCGACGTCGGAATCGGGATCACCCAATAAATGGTTTGCTATAGCACACGAAAATTGTCTAAATGGGGGGTATGCACGCTTCGGGGCTCGTTTGACCTTGAAAATGGGTCAGAACGGCCGTAAGGGCCAACTGGATGCATAGATGAGGTCTTGACGGACGTCCACAAAATTTTTTGGCATTTTTGACTTCGGAATCCGGATCACCCAAAAAATGGTTTGCTATAGCACACGAAAATCGTCGAAATGGGGGGTATGCGCGCTTCATGGCTCGTTTGACCTTGAAAATAGGTCGGACCAGCCGTGAGAGCGAACCAGATTAATAGCCAAGGTCTTGATGGATGTCCACAAAAAAGTTTGGAATTTTTGACATCGGACTCCGGATCACCCATAAAATGGTTTGCTACACATGAAAATCGTTTAAATGGGGGTATACGGGCTTCGGGGCTCGTTTGACCTTGAAAATGGTTAGAATGGCCGCGAGGGACAACCGGATGCATAGACAATGTCTTGACGGATGTCCACAAAAACATTTGGCATTTTTGACGTCGAAATCCGGATCACCCAAAAAATGGTTTAATATAGCACACGAAAATCATCGAAATGGGGGATATGCGCGCTTTAAGGCTCGTTTGACCTTGAAAAGAGGCCCAACATCCCGTGAGCGCCAACCGGATGCATAGCCAAGGTCTTAAAAGACGTCCACAAATTTGTTTTGAAATTTTTGACATTGGAATCGGGATCACCCAAAAGATGGTTTGCTATAGCACACAAAAAACGTCGAAATGGGGGGTATGCGCGCTTTAGGGCTCGTTCACCTTGAAAAGAGCTAGAATTGGACGTGAGGGCCAACCGGATGCGTAAACAAGGTCTTTAAGGACGTCCACAAAAAATTCTTGCATTATTTACTTCGGAATCAGTATCACCCAAAAAATGGCTTGCTATAGCACACGAAAATTGTTGAAATGGGGGGTATGCGCGCTTCGGGGCTTGTTTGACTTTGAAAATGGGTCGGACTGTCCATGAGGGCCAATCGGATGCATAGGCAAGGCCTTCACAGACGTCCACAAAAACTTTTGGCAGTTTTGATGTTGGAATCTGGATCACCCAAAAAATTGTTTGCTATAGCACACGAAAATCGTATAAATAGGGGGTATGCACATTTCGGGGCTTGTTTGACTTTTAAAATTGGTCGGACTGGCCGTGAGGTCCAACCGGATGCATAGCCAAGGTCTTAAAGGACGTGCACAAAAATTTTTGGCATTTTTTACGTTGGGATCAGAATCACCCAAAAAATTGTTTGCTATAGCACATGAAAATCGTTGAAATGGGGATTATGCGCGCTTCGGGGTTCGTTTCACCTTGAAAATGGGCCGGACTGCCAGTGAGGGCCAACCGGCTGCATATCCAAGGTCTTAAAGGGCGTCCACAAAATTCTTTGGCATTTTTGACATCAGAATACAGATCATATAAGAAATGGTTTGCTATAGCACACAAAAATCGTCGAAATGGGGGTATGCACGCTTCAGGGCTCGTTTGACTTTGAATATGGATCAGACTGGCCGTGAGGGACAATCAGTTTCATAGACAAGTTATTGAAGGACGTCCACAAAAATTTTTGGCATTTTTGACCTCGGAATCTGGATCACCCTAAAAATGGTTTGATATAGCACACGAAAATTGTCGAAATAGGGGGTATGCAAGCTTCAGGGCTCGTTCGACCTTGAAAATGGATTGGACTGGCCCTGAGGGCCAATCGGATACGTAGACAAGGTCTTGACGGACGTCCAAAAAAAATTAGGCATTTTTAACGTTGGAATCCAGATCACCCAAAAAATGGTTTGCTATATCACACTAAATTCGTCGAAATGGGGGTATGCGCGCTTCATGGCTCGTTTCACCTTGAAGATGGGTCGGACTGGCCATGAGAGCTAACCGGATGAATAGCCAAGGTCTTGAAACATGTCCACAAAAACGTTTGGAATTTTTGACATCGAAATCTAGATCACCCAAAAAATGATTTGCTATATAGAACACGAAAATCATTTAAATGGGGGTATGCGCGCTTCGGGCTCGTTTGACCTTGAAAATGGGTCTGACATGCCGTGAGGGCCAACCGGCTGCATAGAAAACGTCTTGATGGATGTCCACCAAAATATTTGGCATTTTTGACGTCGAAATCTGGATCACCCAAAAAATGGTTTGCTATAGAACACGAAAATCATCGAAATGGGGGTTATGCGCGCCTTAAGGCTTGTTTGACCTTGAAAATGGGCCCGACTTCCCGTGAGCGCCAATCGTCTGCATAGCCAAGGTCTTTAAAGACGTCCACAAAATTTTTTGGCATTTTTGACGTTGGAATCGGGATCACCCAAAAAATGGTTTGCTATACCACACGAAAATCGTCGAAATGGGGGGTATGCGCGCTTTAGGGCTCGTTTGACCTTGAAAATGGGTCGAATTGGCCGTAAGGGACAACCGGATGCATATCCATGGTCTTGAAGGAAGTCCACATAAATTTTTGCATTTTTAACGTCAGAATCTGGATCACCCAAAAAATTATTTTCTATAGGACAGGAAAATTCTCTAAATGGTGGGGTAATGTGCGCTTTCGGGCTCGTTTGACCTCTAAAATGGGTCGGACTGGCCGTGAGGGAAAAACGGCTGCGTAGCCAAAGTCTTGAAGAATGTTCACATAAATTTTTGCATTTTTTTACGTCGGAATCCGGATCACCCAAAAAATGGTTTGCTATAGCACACGAAAATTGTCTAAATGTGGGGTAATGCGCGCTTCGGTGCTCGTTTGACCTTTAAAATGGGTCGGACTGGCCGTGAGGGAAAAACGGCTGCGTAGCCAAAGTCTTGAAGAATGTTCACATAAATTTTTGCATTTTTTTACGTCGGAATCCGGATCACCCAAAAAATGGTTTGCTATAGCACACGAACATTGTCTAAATGGGGGGTAATGCGCGCTTCGGTGCTCGTTTGACCTTTAAAATGGGTCGGACTGGCCGTGAGGGAAAAACGGCTGCGTAGCCAAAGTCTTGAAGAATGTTCACATAAATTTTTGCATTTTTTTACGTCGGAATCCGGATCACCCAAAAAATGGTTTGCTATAGCACACGAACATTGTCTAAATGGGGGGTAATGCGCGCTTCGGTGCTCGTTTGACCTTTAAAATGGGTCGGACTGGCCGTGAGGGAAAAACGGCTGCGTAGCCAAAGTCTTGAAGAATGTTCACATAAATTTTTGCATTTTTTTACGTCGGAATCCGGATCACCCAAAAAATGGTTTGCTATAGCACACGAACATTGTCTAAATGGGGGGTAATGCGCGCTTCGGTGCTCGTTTGACCTTTAAAATGGGTCGGACTGGCCGTGAGGGAAAAACGGCTGCGTAGCCAAAGTCTTGAAGAATGTTCACATAAATTTTTGCATTTTTTTACGTCGGAATCCGGATCACCCAAAAAATGGTTTGCTATAGCACACGAACATTGTCTAAATGGGGGGTAATGCGCGCTTCGGTGCTCGTTTGACCTTTAAAATGGGTCGGACTGGCCGTGAGGGAAAAACGGCTGCGTAGCCAAAGTCTTGAAGAATGTTCACATAAATTTTTGCATTTTTTTACGTCGGAATCCGGATCACCCAAAAAATGGTTTGCTATAGCACACGAACATTGTCTAAATGGGGGGTAATGCGCGCTTCGGTGCTCGTTTGACCTTTAAAATGGGTCGGACTGGCCGTGAGGGAAAAACGGCTGCGTAGCCAAAGTCTTGAAGAATGTTCACATAAATTTTTGCATTTTTTTACGTCGGAATCCGGATCACCCAAAAAATGGTTTGCTATAGCACACGAACATTGTCTAAATGGGGGGTAATGCGCGCTTCGGTGCTCGTTTGACCTTTAAAATGGGTCGGACTGGCCGTGAGGGAAAAACGGCTGCGTAGCCAAAGTCTTGAAGAATGTTCACATAAATTTTTGCATTTTTTTACGTCGGAATCCGGATCACCCAAAAAATGGTTTGCTATAGCACACGAACATTGTCTAAATGGGGGGTAATGCGCGCTTCGGTGCTCGTTTGACCTTTAAAATGGGTCGGACTGGCCGTGAGGGAAAAACGGCTGCGTAGCCAAAGTCTTGAAGAATGTTCACATAAATTTTTGCATTTTTTTACGTCGGAATCCGGATCACCCAAAAAATGGTTTGCTATAGCACACGAACATTGTCTAAATGGGGGGTAATGCGCGCTTCGGTGCTCGTTTGACCTTTAAAATGGGTCGGACTGGCCGTGAGGGAAAAACGGCTGCGTAGCCAAAGTCTTGAAGAATGTTCACATAAATTTTTGCATTTTTTTACGTCGGAATCCGGATCACCCAAAAAATGGTTTGCTATAGCACACGAACATTGTCTAAATGGGGGGTAATGCGCGCTTCGGTGCTCGTTTGACCTTTAAAATGGGTCGGACTGGCCGTGAGGGAAAAACGGCTGCGTAGCCAAAGTCTTGAAGAATGTTCACATAAATTTTTGCATTTTTTTACGTCGGAATCCGGATCACCCAAAAAATGGTTTGCTATAGCACACGAAAATTGTCTAAATGTGGGGTAATGCGCGCTTCGGTGCTCGTTTGACCTTTAAAATGGGTCGGACTGGCCATGAGGGAAAACCAGATGCATATCCAAGGTATTCACGGACATTTATAAAAAAATTTGGCATTTTTGACGTCGGAGTTCGGATAACCCAAAAAATGGTTTGCTATAGCACATGAAAATCGTCGAAATAGGGGGTATGCGCGCTTCGGGGCTCGTTTCACCTTGAAAATGGGACGGACTGCCCGTGAGGGCCAACCGGCTGCATCTTCAAGGTCTTAAAGGGCGTCCACAAAAACTTTGGCAGTTTTGATGTTGGAATCTGGATCACCCAAAAAATTGTTTGCTATAGCACACGAAAATCGTATAAATAGTGGGTATGCACATTTCGAGGCTTGTTTGACTTTTAAAATGGGTCGGACTGGCCGTGAGGTCCAACCGGACGTCCTCAAAATTTTTTGGCATTTTTGACGTTGGGATCAGAATCACCAAAAAATGGTTTGCTATAAAACATGAAATCGTCGAAATGGGTAGTATGCGCGCTTCGGGGCTCGTTTCACCTTGAAAATGGGCCGAACTGCCAGTGAGGGCCAACCGGCTGCATATCCAAGGTCTTAAAGGGCGTCCACAAAAATTTTGGCATTTTTGACGTCAGAATACGGATCATATAAGAAATGGTTTGCTATAGCACACAAAAATCGTCAAAATGGGGAGTATGCACGCTTCAGGGCTCGTTTGACTTTAAATATGGATTGGACTGGCCGTGAGGGACAATCGGTTTCGTAGACAAGGTATTGACGGACATCCACAAAAAGTTTGGCATTTTTGACGTCGGAATCTGGATCACCCTAAAAATGGTTTGATATAGCACACAAAAATTGTCGAAATAGGGGGTATGCGCGCTTCAGGGCTCGTTTGACCTTGAAAATGGGTCGGACTGGCCCTGAGGGACAATCGGATACGTAGACAAGGTCTTGAAGGACATCCACAAAAAAATTAGGCATTTTTAACGTTGGAATCCGGATCACCCAAAAAAAGGTTTGCTATTGCACACGAAAATTGTTGAAATATGGGATATGCGTGCTTTAGGGCTCGTTTGACCTTTAAAATGGGTCGGACTGGCCATGAGGTAAAACCGGATGCATATCCAAGGTATTCACGGACATTTATAAAAAAATTTGGCATTTTTGACGTCGGAGTTCGGATAACCCAAAAAATGGTTTGCTATAGCACACGAAAATCATCAAAATAGGGGGGTATGCGTTCTTCGGGGCTCGTTTGACCTTGAAAATTGGTTGGATTGGCCATGACGGCCAACCAGATGCATAGCCAAGGTCTTGACGGACGTCCACAAAATATTCTGGAACTTTTGACGGCGGAATATGGATCACCCAAAAAATGGTTTGCTATAGCACACGAAAATTGTTGAAATATGGGATATGCGTGCTTTAGGGCTCGTTTGACCTTGAAAATGAGTCTGATTGTCCGTGAGGCGCAAGCGGATGCGTAGACAAGGTCTTCAAGGACGTCCACAAATTTTTTTTGGCATTTTGGACATCGGAATCCGGATCACCCAAAAAAGGCTTGCTATAGAACATGAAAATCATCAAAATTGGGGTATGCGCGCTACGGGGCTTGTTTAACCTAGAAAATTGGTCAGACTGGAGTGAGGGATAAACGGCTGCATAACCAAGGTCTTGACGGACGTTCACAAGGTTTTTTGAATTTTTGACGTTGGAATCCGGATCACCCAAAGAATTGTTTCATATAGCACATGAAAATCGTCGAAATAGGGGGGTATGCGCGCTTCGCGGCTTGTTTGACCTTGAAAATTGGTCGAACTGGCCGCGAGGGCCAACCTGATGAATAGCCAAGGTCTTGCCGGACATCCACAAAAAATTTGGGCTTATTTAACGTCAAAATACGGATCACCCAAAAAATGGTTTGTTATAGCACATAAAAATCGTTAAAATGAGGGGTATGCACGCTTCGGGGCTCGTTTGACCTTGAATATGGGTCCGGCTGGCCTTGAGGGACAACCGGCTTCATAGCCAAGGTCTTGATAGACTTCCAAAATTTTTTTGCACTTTTGACGTCGGAACCCGGATCACCCAAAAAATGGTTTGCTATAGCACACGAAAAATGTCTAAATGGGGTGTATGCGCGCTTCAGGGCTCGTTTGACCTTGAAAATGGGTCAGACTGGCCGTGAGGGCAAACCGGCTGCACAGCCAAGGTCTTTACGGATGTCCATAAAATTTTTTGGAACTTTTGACATCGGAATCCGGGAAACCCAAAAAATTGTTTGCATTAGTACACGAAAATAATCTAAATGGGGGATATGCGTGCTTCGCGGCACGTTTGACCTTGAAAATGGGTCGGACTGGCCCTGAGGGCGAACCAGATGCATAGAAAAGGTCATAACAGACGTCCACGAAAAAATTTGGCATTTTTGAAGTTGAAATACGGATCACCAAAAAAATTGTTTGCTATGGCACACAAAAATCATCGAAATGGGGGTATGCACGCTTCGGTGCTCGTTTGATCTTAAATATGGATCGGACTGGCCGTGAGGGCGAATCGGATGCATATCCAAGGTCTTGACGGACGTCCACAAAAATTTTTGGCATTTTTGACATCGTAATACGGATCATCCAAAAAATGGTTTGCTATAGCATACAAAAATCGTCTAAATGGGGTGTATGGGCGCTTCGGAACTCGTTTTACATTGAAATTGGGTTGGAATGGCCATGAGGGACAATCGGATGCGTAGACAAGGTCTTAACGTACATCCACAAAATTTTTTGGCATTTTTAACGTCGGAATCCGGATCACCCAAAAAATGGTTTGCTATAGCACACAAAATTCATCGAAATTGAAGTATGCGCGCTTCAAATCTCGGTCGACCTTGAAAATGGGTCGGACTGGCCATGAGCGCCAACCGGATGCGTAGACAAGGTCTTGACAGACATCCACAAAGGTTTTTTTTTTTGCATTTTTGACGTCAGAATCCAGATCACCCAAAATATGGTTTGCTATAGCACATGAATATCGTCAAAAATGGGAGGTATGAGTGCTTCGGGACTCGTTTGACCTGGAAAATAGGACAGAATGCCTGTGAGGGCCAACCAGCTGCATAGCCAAGGTCCTAAAGGACGTCCACAAAAACTTTGGCATTTTTTACGTAGAAATCTGGATAACCCAAATAACGGTTTGCTATAGCACACGAAAATCGTCTAAATGGGGGGTATGCGCGCTTTGGGGCTTGGTTAACCTTCAAGATGGGTCGGACTGGCCATAATAGCTAACCGGCTGCATGGCCAAGTTCATTCAGACGTAAATAAGTTTTTTTGGCTTTTTGACGTCGGATCCAGATCACGTAAAAATGGTTTGCTATAGCACACGAAAATCATCTCAATGGGGGGTATGTGTGCTTCGGAGCTCGTTTGACCTAGAAAATGGGTTGGAATGGCAATGAGAGTCAATCGGATGCGAAGACAAGGTCTTGATGGATGTCCTCAAAAAAATTTTGCATTTCTGACATTGGAATCCGGATCACCCAAAAAAATATTTGGTATAGCACACGAAAATCATCTAAATGGGGGAGTATGCGCGCTTCGGGGCTCGTTTGACCTTGAAATTGGGTCGGACTGGCTGTGAGGGACAAACGACTGCATAGACAAGGTCTAGACGGACATCCACAAAAAATATTGGAATTTTTGACGTCAGAATTCGGATCACTCAAAAAATGGTTTGCTATAGCATACGAAAATCATCTAAAGGGGGGGGGGTATGCTTGCTTCGGGGCTTGTTTGACCTTCAAAATGGGTCGGACTGGCCGTGATGGCCGACCGGCTGCATATCCAAAGTCTTGACGGACGTCCACAAAAACATTTTGAACTTTTGACGTCGGAATCTTGATCACCCAAAAAATGGTATGCCATAGCACACGAAAATCATCTAAATGGGGTGTATGCACTCTTCGGGGCTCGTTGGACCTTGAAAAATGGGCTGGACTGGCCATGAGAGCCTTCTAGATACATAGCCAAGGTCTTAAAAGACGTCCACAAAATCTTTTGACATTTTGACGTCGGAATCTGGATCACCTAAAAAATGGTTTGCTAGTACACACGAAAATCATCAAAATGGGGGGTATTTGCGCTTTGGGGCTCCTTTGACCTTGAAAATGGGCTGGACTTCCCGTAAGGGCCAACCGGCTGCATAGCCAAGGTCTTAAAGGACATCCACAAAAAATTTTGGCATTTTTGACATCGAAATCTGGATCACTCAAAAAATGGTTTGCTATAGAACACGAAAATCGTCAAAATGGGGGGTATGCGCGCTTTAGGGCTCGTTTGACCTTGAAAATGGATTGGATTTGCCGTGAGGGCCAACCGGATGCGTAGAGAAGTTCTTGACGGATGTCCACAAAAACATTTTGCATTTTTAATGTTGGAATCCGAATAACCCAAAAAAGGCTTGCTATACCACACAAAAATCATCGAAATAAGGGGTATGCGCGCTTCGGGGCTCGTTTGACCTTGAAAATGGGTCGTACTGGCCGTGAGGGACAACCGGCTGTATAGCCAAGTTATTGACGGATGTTCACTAAAAATTTGGACATTTTTGACATCAGAATCCGGATCACCCAAATAATGGTTTGCGATAGCTCATGAAAATCGTATAAATGGGGGGTATGCGTGTTTTGAGGCTCGTTTGTCCTTGAAATTGGGTCGTACTAGTAGTGAGAGCCAACCGGCTGCATAGCCAAGGTATTGACGGACGTCCACAAAATTTTTTGAAATTTTTGACGTCGGAAATCCGGATCACCCAAAACATGGTTTGCTATAGCAAACGAAAATCATCTTAATGGGGGGTAATGACTTTCGGGCTCGTTTGACCTTTAAAATTGGTCAGACTGGCAAGGACAGCAAACCGGCTGTATAGCCAAGGTCTTCACGGTCGTTTATAAAAATAATTGGCATTTTTGTTGTCGGAGTTCGGATAACCCAAAAAATAGTTTGCTATTGCACACGAAAATTGTCTAAATGGGGGGGGGGGGTATGCGCACTTCAGGGCTCGTTTGACCTTGAAAATGGGTCGGACTGGCCGTGAGGGCAAACCGGCTGCATCTTCAAGGTCTTGACAGACATCCACAAAAAATTTTGGTACTTTTGACATCCCCATCCGGATAAACCAAAAAATTATTTGCTATAGCACACGAAAATCGTCTAAGTAGGGGATATGCGTGCTTCGGGTCTCCTTTGACCTTAAAAATGGGTCGGACTTCCCGTGAGGGCCAACCGGCTGCATTGCCAAGGTCATAAAGGACATCCACAAAAAAATTTGGCATTTTTGACATCGGAATCTGGATCACCCAAAAAAAGGTTTTTATAGCACACAAAAATTGTCTAAATGGGGGGTATGCGCGCTTCGGGGCTCGTTTGACCTTGAACATGAGTCGTACTGGCCATGAGAGCAACCAGCTGCATAGTCAAGGTATTGACAGACGTCCACAATTTTTTTTGGAATTTTTGACATCGGAATCTGGATAACCCAAATAATGATTTGCTATAGCACACGAAAATCGTTTAAATGGGGAGTATGCACGCTTCGGGGATTTTTGACCTTGAAAATGGGTAGGACTGGCCGCGAGAGATAACCGGCTGCAAAACCAAGGTCTTGACGGACGTCCAGAAATTTTTTTGCCATTTTTGACGTCTGAATTCGGATCACCAAAAAAATGGTTTGCTATAGAATACGAAAATCATCTAAATGGAGGGTATACGCGCTTCGGGGGTCGTTTGACCTTGAAAATGGGTCGGACTGGCTGTATGGGCCAAATTGATGCATAGACGAGGTCTTGAAGGACGTCCACAAAAAATTTTGGCATTTTTCACGTCAGAATTCGGATCACCCAAAAACTGGTTTGCTAAAGCACACGAAAATCGTCGAAATGGGGGGTATGCGCGCTTCAGGGCTCATTTGATCTTTAAAATGGGTCGGACTGGCCGTGAGATCTAACCGGCTGCATAGCCAAGGTCTTGAACTATGTTCACAAAAAATTTTGGCATGTTTTATGTCGGAATCTGGATCACCCAAAAAATGGTTTGCTATAGCACACGAAAATCGTCTAAATGGGGGGTATGCGTGCTTCGGAGATCGTTTGACCTTGAAAATGGGTCGAATTGGTTGTAAGGGACAACCAGATGCATAACAAAGGTTTTGAAGGACGTCCACATAAATTTTTGCATTTCTAACATCGGAATCCGGATCACCCAAAAAATGGTTTGCTATAACACACGAAAATCATCTAAATGGAGGGTATGCACGCTTCGGGGATCGTTTGACCTTGAAAAAGAGTTGTAATGGCCATGAGGGCCAACCGGATGCACAGCCAAAGTCTTGACGGACGTCCCCAAAAAAATTTGGCATTTTTTATGACAGAATCTGGATCAGCCAAAAAAAGTTTTGTTATAGCACACGAAAATCATCGAAATGGGAGGTATGCGCTCTTCAAGGATCGTTTGACCTTGAAATTGGGTCGTACTGTCCGTGAGAGCCAATCGGATGCATATCAATGGTCTTGACGGACGTCCACAAAAAATTTTGGAATTTTTGACATCGGAATCCAGATCATCCAAAAAATGTTTTAATATAGCACACGAAAATCGTCTAAATGAGGGTATGCGCTTCGGGGCTCCTTTTACCTTGAAAATGGGCCGGACTGGCCGTGACAGACAACCGGATGCATAGACAAGGTCTTAACGGATGTCCACAAAAATTTTTGGTATTTTTGATGTCGGAATTCGGATCACCGAAAAAATAGTTTGCTCTAGCACACGAAAATCGTCGAAATGGGGGGTTATGCACGCTTCGGAGATCGTTTGATCTTGAAATTGGGTCGGACTGGCTGCGAGAGCAAACCGGCTGCATAACCAAGGTCTTGACGGACGACCACAATTTTTTTTTTGAATTTTTGATGTCGGAATCTTGATCACCCAAAAATGGTTTGCTATAGCACACGAAAATCGTTTAATGGGGGCATGCGCTCTTCGGCGCTCGTCTGACCTTGAAAATGGGTTAGATTGGCCGTCAAGGCCAACCGGATGCATAGCCAAGCTCTTGACGGACGTCCACAAAAACTTTTAGATTTTTTGACATCGAAATCCGGATCACCTAAAAAATAGTTTTCTATAGCATACGAAAATTGTCTAAATGGGGGTATGCGCGTTACGGGGCTCGTTTGACCTTGAAAATGGGTCAGACTGGACTTAAGGGCCAAACGGCTGCATAACTAAGGTCTTGACGGACGTCCATAAAAAGTTTTGGCATTTTTGACGTCGTAATCCAGATCACCCAAAAATGGTTTTCTATAGCACATGAAAATCGTCGAAATGGGGGTATGCGCATTCGGGGCTCGTTTGACCTTGAAAATGGGTCGGACTAGCCGTAAGGGCCAATCAGATGTGTAGACCAGGTCTTGAGGGATGTCCACAAAAGCTTTTGGCATTTTTGACGTCAGAATCCGGATCACCCAAAAATGGCTTGCTATAGAACACGAAAATCATCGAAATGGGGGGTATGCGCGCTTCAGGGATCGTTTGACCCTGAAAACTGGTCGTATGACCGTGAAGACAACGGGCTGTATAGCGAAGGTCTTGACGGACGTCCAGAATTTTTTTTGGCATTTTTGACCTCGTAATCTGGATCACCCAAAAAATGGTTTGCTCTAGCACACGAAAAACGTCAAAATGCGGGGTATGCGCGCTTCGGAGATTGTTTGACCTTGAAAAATGCATCAGACTCTCCATAAGGGCCAATCAGATTCGTAGACAAGCTCTTGAAGGACGTCCACAAAAGCTTTTGGAATTTTTGACATCGGAATCTGGATCACCCAAAAATGGTTTGCTATAGCACACGAAAATCGTCTAAATCGGGGTATGCACACTTCTAGGCTCGTTTGACCTTGAAAATGGGTCGTCTTTCCGTGAGGGACAATAGGCTGCATATCCAAGGTCTTGAAAGACATCCACAAAAAAATTTTAAATTTTTAACGCCAAAATCCGGATCACCCAAAAAATGGGTTGCTATAGCACACAAAAATCGTCAAAATGGGGGGTATGCACGCTTCGTGGCTCGTTTGACCTTGAGTATGGGTCGGACTAGCCGTGAGGGCCAACATACTTCATAGCCAAGGTCTTGACGGACGTCCAAAAGTTTTTTGCATTTTTGACGTTGGAATTCGGATCACCCAAAAAATGATTTGCTATAGCACAGGAAAATCATCTAAATGGGGGGTATGCGTGCTTCGGGGCTCGTTTGACCTTAAAAATGGGTCGGACTGGACGTGAGGTCCAACTAGCTGCACAGCCAAGGTCTTAAATGACGTCCACAAAAACATTTGGCATTTTTGACATTGGAATCTGGATCACCCAAAAAATGGTTCGCTACACGAATAAATGTCGAAATGAGGGTATGCGCGCTTTAGGGCTCGTTTGACCTTCAAAATGGGTCAAACTAGCTATCAGGGCCAATCATATGCGTAGACAAGGTCTTTACGAACACCCCCAATTAATTTTGGCATTTTTGACGTCGGAATCCGATCACCTAAAAATGGTTTGCTATAGCACACGAAAATTGTCTAAATGAGGGGTATGCGCGCTTCAGGGCTCGTTTGACCTTCAAAATTGATCGGACTTGCCGTGAGGGCAAACCGGCTGCATAGCTAAGGTCTTGACGGACGTCCACAAAAAAATTTGGAACTTTTGACATCAGAATCTGGATCACCCAAAAAATTGTTTGCTATAGGACATGATAATCGTCTAAATGGGGGATATGCGTGCTTTGGGGCTCGTTTGACATTGAAATTTGGTTGGACTGGCCGTGAGGGCCAACCGGATGCATAGACAAGGTCATAACGGATGTCCACAAAAAATTTTGGCATTTTTGACGTCGAAATACGGATCGCCCGAAAAATTGTTTGCTATAGCACACAAAAATCATCGAAATGGGGGTATGCGCGCTTCGAGGCTCGTTTGACCTTAAATATGGGTCGGACTAGCCGTGAGGGCCAATGGGCTGCATAGCCAAGGTCTTGACGGACGTCCACAAAAAGTTTTGGCATTTTTGACGTCGTTATACAGATCACCCAATAAATGGTTTGCGATAGCACACGAAAATCGTATAAATGGGGTGTATGGGTGCTTCAGAACTCGTTTGACATTGAAAATGGGTTGGAATGGCCATGAGAGCCAATCGGATGCGTAGACAAGGACTTGAAGGACGTCCCCAAAAAATTTTAGCATTTTTGACGTCGGAATCCGTATCACCCAAAAAATGGTTTGCTATTGTACACAAACATCATCGAAATGGGAGGTAAACGCGCTTCGGGGCTCGTTTGACCTTGAAAATGGGTCGGACGGGCCAACCGGATGCATAGACAAGGTATTCACGGACGTCCACAAAAAAATTTGGCATTTTTGACGTCGGAATCCGGATCACCCATAAAGTGGTTTGCTATAGTACACGAACATCATCGAAATGGGTAGTAAACGCGCTTCGGGGCTCGTTTGACCTTGAAAATGGGCCAAACTACCCGTGAGGAACAACCGTCTGCATATCCAAGGTTATAAAGGACGTCGGAATCCGGATCACCCAAAAAATGGTTTGCTATAGAACACAAAAATCGTCGAAATAGGGGGGTATGCGCGCTTTGGGGCTCGTTTGACCTTGAAAATGGGTCGGAGTGGCCATGAAGGCCAACCCACTGCATAGACAAGGTCTTGATGGACTTCCACAAAAATTTTTGGAACTTTTGACATCGATATCTGGATCACCCAAAAAATGGTTTGCTATAGCACCCGAAAATCGTCGAAATAGGGGGTATGCGTGCTTTAGGGCTCGTTTGACCTTGAAAATGGGTCTGATTTTCTGTGAGGTGCAACCGAATGTGTAGACAAGGTCTTGACGGATGTCCACAAAATAATTTGGCATTTTGGACATCGGAATTCGGATCACCCAAAAAAGGCTTGCTATGGAACATGAAAATCATCAAAATTGGGGTATGCGCGCTTCGGGGCTGATTTGACCTTGAAAATTGGTCGGACTAGACGTGAGGGACAACCGGATGCATAACCAAGGTCTTGATGGACGTCCACAAGATTTTTTGCATTTTTGACGTTGGAATCCAGATCACCCAAAAAATTGTTTGCTATAACACATGAAAATCGTCGAAATAGGGGGGCATGCGCGCTTCATGGCTTGTTTGACCTTGAAAATGGGTCGAACTGGCCGCGAGGGACAACCGAATGAATAGCCAAGGTCTTGACGGACGTCCAAAAGGTTTTTGCATTTTTGACGTCAGAATTCGGATCACCCAAAAAATGATTTGCTATAGCACACGAAAATCATCTAAATGGGGGGTATGCGCGCTTCGGGGCTCGTTTGACCTTGAAAATGGGTCGGACTGGACGTGAGGGCAAACTGGCTGCACAGCCAAGGTATTAAATGACGTCTACAAAATTTTTGGCATTTTTGACGTTGGAATCTGGATCACCCAAAAAATTGTTTGCTATAGCACACGAATAAATGTCGAAATGAGGGTATGCGCGCTTTAGGGCTCGTTTGACTTTCAAAATGGGTCGAAATGGCTATCAGGGCCAATCGCATGTGTAGACAAGGTCTTTACGAACGTCCACAAATAATTTTGGTATTTTTGACGTCGGAATCCTTCTCACCCAAAAAATGGTTTGCTATAGCACACGAAAATCGTCTAAGGGTATGCGAGCTTCAGGGCTCGTTTGACCTTGAAAATAGGTCGGACTGGCCGTGAGGGCAAACCGGCTGCATAGCCAAGTTCTTGACGGACGTCCACAAAAATTTTTGGAACTTTTGACATCGGAATCCGGATCACCCAAAAAATTGTTTGCTATAGCACACGAAAATCGTCTAAATGGGGGATATGCGTGCTTTGGGATCGTTTGACCTTGAAAATGGGTCGGACTGGCCGTGAGGGCCAACCGGATGCATAGACAAGGTCATAGCGGACGTCCACAAAAAAATTTGGCATTTTTGACGTCGAAATACGGATCACCCTAAAAAATTATTTGCTATAGCCACAAAAATCATCGAAATGGGGGTATGCGCGCTTCGGGGCTTGTTTAACCTTAAATATAGGTCGGACTGGCCGTGAGGGCGAATCGGTTGCATAGTCAAGGTCTTGACGGACGTCCACTAAAAGTTTTGGCATTTTTGCGTCGGAATACGGATCACCCAAAAAATGGTTTGCTACAGCACACAAAAATCGTCTAAGTGGGGTGTATGGGCGCTTCGACTCGTTTGACCTTGAAAATGGGTCAGACTAGCAATGAGGGCCAATCAGATGCGTAGACAAGGTCTTTACAAACGTCCACAAACAATTTTGGCATTTTTGACGTCGGAATCCGGATCACCCAAAAAATTGTTTGCTATAGCACACGAAAATCATCTACATGGGGGGTATGCGCGCTTTAGGGCTCGTTTGACCTTGAAAATGGGTTGGACTGGCCGTGACGGCAAACTGGCTGCATAGCCAAGGTCTTGACGGACGTCCACAAAAATTATTGGAACTTTTGACATCGGAATCTGGATAACCCAAATAATTGTTTGCTATAGCATACGAAAATCGTCTAAATGGGGGATATGCGTGCTTCGGGGCTCGTTTGACCTTGAAAATGGGTCGGACTGGCCGTGAGGGCCAACCGGATGCATAGACAAGGTCATAACAGACGTCCATAAAACTTTGGCATTTTGGTGTCAGAATCTGGATCACCCAAAATATGATTTTCTATAGCACAAAAAATAATCTAAATAGGGGGTATGCGTGCTTCGGGGCTCGTTTGACCTTGAAAATGGGTCGGACCATCCGTGAGAGCCAACCAGCTGCATAGAAAAGGTATTGACGGACGTCCACAATTTTTTTTTGAACTTTTGACGTCAGAATACGGATCACCTAAAAATGGTTTGCTGTAGCATACGAAAATCGTCTAAATGGGGTGTATGCGCGCTTCGAGGCACGTTTGACCTTGAAAATGGGTCAGACTGGCCGAAAGGGCCAACCGAATGAATAACCAAGATCTTGACGGACATCCACACAATTTATTGCATTTTTGACGTCGGAAACCGGATCACCCAAAAAATGGTTTTCTATAGCACACGAAAATCGTCAAAATAGGGGGGTATGCACGCTTCGGGGCTCGTTTGACCTTCAAAATGGGTCGGACGGGCCGTGAGGGCCAACCGGATGCATAGACAAGGTCTTGACGGACGTCCACAAAAAAATT
>NC_028643.1:69377882-69377984 GCF_001406875.1 Solanum pennellii | reverse complement strand
TGCTATAGCACACGAAAATCGTCGAAATGAGGGGTATGCTCGCTCCGGGGCTCTTTTGAGCTTCAAAATGGGTTGGACGGGACGTGAGAGACAACCGGATGC
>NC_028643.1:69377641-69377835 GCF_001406875.1 Solanum pennellii | reverse complement strand
AATTTGGCATTTTTGACGTCGGAATCCGGATCACCCAAAAAATGGTTTGCTATAGCACACGAAAGTCGTCGCAATGAGGGGTATGCTCGCTCCGGGGCTCGTTTCACCTTCAAAATTGGTCGGACGGGCCGTGAGGGCCAACCAAATGCATACACAAGGTCTTGACGGAAGTCCACAAAAAAATTTGGCATTTT
>NC_028643.1:69376896-69377600 GCF_001406875.1 Solanum pennellii | reverse complement strand
CAAAAAATGGTTTGCTATAGCACACGAAAATCGTCGAAATGAGGGGTATGCTCGCTCCGGGGCTCTTTTGAGCTTTAAAATGGGTCGGACGGGCCGTGAGGGACAACCAGATGCATAGACAAGGTCTTGACGGATGCCCAAAAAAAAATTTGGCATTTTTGACGTCNTTGACGTCGGAATCCGGATCACCCAAAAAATGGTTTGCTATAGCACACGAAAGTCGTCAAAATGAGGGGTATGCTTGCTCCGGGGCTCGTTTGACCTTCAAAATGGGTAAGACGGACCGTGAGGGCAAACCGGATGCATAGAAAAGGTCTTGATGGAAGTCCACAAAAAAATTTGGCATTTTTGACGTCGGAATCCGGATCACCCAAAAAATGGTTTGCTATAGCACACGAAAATCGTCGAAATGAGGCGTATGCTCGCTTCGGGGCTCGTTTGACCTTCAAAATGGGTCGGAAGGGCCGTGAGGGCCAACCGGATGCATAGACAAGGTCTTGACGGACGTCCACAAAAAAATTTGGCATTTTTGACGTCGGAATCCGGATCACCTAAAAAATGGTTTGCTATAGCACACGAAAATCGTCGAAATGAGGGGTATGCTCGCTCCGGGGCTCGTTTGACCTTCAGAATGGGTCGGACGGGCCGTGAGGGCCAACCGGATGCATAGACAAGTTTTTCACGGACGTCCATAGAAAAATTTG
>NC_028643.1:69371287-69376853 GCF_001406875.1 Solanum pennellii | reverse complement strand
TGCTATAGCACACGAAAATCGTCGAAATGAGGGGTATGCTCGCTCCGTGGCTCGTTTGACCTTCAAAATGGGTCGGACGGGCCGTGAGGGACAACCCGATGTATAGACAAGGTCTTGACGGACGTCCACAAAAAAGTTTGGCATTTTTGACGTCACAATCCGGATCACCCAAAAAATGGTTTGCAATAGCACACGAAAATCGTTGAAATGAGGGGTATGCTCGCTCCGGAGCTCTTTTGAGCTTCAAAATGGGTCGGACGGGCCGTGAGGGACAACCGAATGCATAGACAAGGTCTTGACAGACGTCCACAAAATAATTTGGCATTTTTGACGTCGGAATCTGGATCACCCAAAAAATGGTTTGCTATAGCACACGAAAATCGTCGAAATGAGGGGTATGCTCGCTCCGGAGCTCTTTTGAGCTTCAAAATGGGTCGGACGGGCCGTGAGGGACAACCCGATGTATAGACAAGGTCTTGACGGAAGTTCACGAAAAAATTTGGCATTTTGGACGTCGGAATCCGGATCACCCAAAAAATGGTTTGCTATAGCACACGAAAATCGTCGAAATGAGGGGTATGCTCGCTCCGGAGCTCTTTTGAGCTTCAAAATGGGTCGGACGGGCCGTGAGGGACAACCCGATGTATAGACAAGGTCTTGACGGAAGTTCACGAAAAAATTTGGCATTTTGGACGTCGGAATCCGGATCACCCAAAAAATGGTTTGCTATAGCACACGAAAATCGTCGAAATGAGGGGTATGCTCGCTCCGGAGCTCTTTTGAGCTTCAAAATGGGTCGGACGGGCCGTGAGGGACAACCCGATGTATAGACAAGGTCTTGACGGAAGTTCACGAAAAAATTTGGCATTTTGGACGTCGGAATCCGGATCACCCAAAAAATGGTTTGCTATAGCACACGAAAATCGTCGAAATGAGGGGTATGCTCGCTCCGGAGCTCTTTTGAGCTTCAAAATGGGTCGGACGGGCCGTGAGGGACAACCCGATGTATAGACAAGGTCTTGACGGAAGTTCACGAAAAAATTTGGCATTTTGGACGTCGGAATCCGGATCACCCAAAAAATGGTTTGCTATAGCACACGAAAATCGTCGAAATGAGGGGTATGCTCGCTCCGGAGCTCTTTTGAGCTTCAAAATGGGTCGGACGGGCCGTGAGGGACAACCCGATGTATAGACAAGGTCTTGACGGAAGTTCACGAAAAAATTTGGCATTTTGGACGTCGGAATCCGGATCACCCAAAAAATGGTTTGCTATAGCACACGAAAATCGTCGAAATGAGGGGTATGCTCGCTCCGGAGCTCTTTTGAGCTTCAAAATGGGTCGGACGGGCCGTGAGGGACAACCCGATGTATAGACAAGGTCTTGACGGAAGTTCACGAAAAAATTTGGCATTTTGGACGTCGGAATCCGGATCACCCAAAAAATGGTTTGCTATAGCACACGAAAATCGTCGAAATGAGGGGTATGCTCGCTCCGGAGCTCTTTTGAGCTTCAAAATGGGTCGGACGGGCCGTGAGGGACAACCCGATGTATAGACAAGGTCTTGACGGAAGTTCACGAAAAAATTTGGCATTTTGGACGTCGGAATCCGGATCACCCAAAAAATGGTTTGCTATAGCACACGAAAATCGTCGAAATGAGGGGTATGCTCGCTCCGGAGCTCTTTTGAGCTTCAAAATGGGTCGGACGGGCCGTGAGGGACAACCCGATGTATAGACAAGGTCTTGACGGAAGTTCACGAAAAAATTTGGCATTTTGGACGTCGGAATCCGGATCACCCAAAAAATGGTTTGCTATAGCACACGAAAATCGTCGAAATGAGGGGTATGCTCGCTCCGGAGCTCTTTTGAGCTTCAAAATGGGTCGGACGGGCCGTGAGGGACAACCCGATGTATAGACAAGGTCTTGACGGAAGTTCACGAAAAAATTTGGCATTTTGGACGTCGGAATCCGGATCACCCAAAAAATGGTTTGCTATAGCACACGAAAATCGTCGAAATGAGGGGTATGCTCGCTCCGGAGCTCTTTTGAGCTTCAAAATGGGTCGGACGGGCCGTGAGGGACAACCCGATGTATAGACAAGGTCTTGACGGAAGTTCACGAAAAAATTTGGCATTTTGGACGTCGGAATCCGGATCACCCAAAAAATGGTTTGCTATAGCACACGAAAATCGTCGAAATGAGGGGTATGCTCGCTCCGGAGCTCTTTTGAGCTTCAAAATGGGTCGGACGGGCCGTGAGGGACAACCCGATGTATAGACAAGGTCTTGACGGAAGTTCACGAAAAAATTTGGCATTTTGGACGTCGGAATCCGGATCACCCAAAAAATGGTTTGCTATAGCACACGAAAATCGTCGAAATGAGGGGTATGCTCGCTCCGGGGCTCGTTTGACCTTCAAAATGGGTCGGACAGGTCGTGAGGGCCAACCGGATGCATAGACAAGGTCTTGACGGAAGTTCACAAAAAAATTTGGCATTTCTGACGTCGGAATCCGGATCACCCAAAAAATGGTTTGCTATAGCACACGAAAGTCGTCGAAATGAAGGGTATGCTCGCTCCCGGGCTCGTTTGACCTTCAAAATGGGTTGGACGGGCCGTGAGGGCCGACCGGATGCATAGACAAACTCTTGACGGTCGTCCACAAAAAAATTTGGCATTTTTGACGTCGAAATCCGAATCACCCAAAAAATGGTTTGCTATAGCACACGAAAATCGTCGAAATGAGGGGTATGCTCGCTCCGGGACTCGTTTGACCTTCAAAATGGGTCGGACGGGCCGTGAGGGCCAAACGGATGCATAGAAAAGGTCTTGACGGACGTCCACAAAAACATTTGGCACTTTTGACGTCGGAATCCGGATCACCCAAAAAATGGTTTGCTATAGCACACGAAAATCGTCGAAATGAGGGGTATGCTCGCTCCGGGACTCGTTTGACCTTCAAAATGGGTCGGACGGGCCGTGAGGGCCAAACGGATGCATAGAAAAGGTCTTGACGGACGTCCACAAAAACATTTGGCACTTTTGACGTCGGAATCCGGATCACCCAAAAAATGGTTTGCTATAGCACACGAAAATCGTCGAAATGAGGGGTATGCTCGCTCCGGGACTCGTTTGACCTTCAAAATGGGTCGGACGGGCCGTGAGGGCCAAACGGATGCATAGAAAAGGTCTTGACGGACGTCCACAAAAACATTTGGCACTTTTGACGTCGGAATCCGGATCACCCAAAAAATGGTTTGCTATAGCACACGAAAATCGTCGAAATGAGGGGTATGCTCGCTCCGGGACTCGTTTGACCTTCAAAATGGGTCGGACGGGCCGTGAGGGCCAAACGGATGCATAGAAAAGGTCTTGACGGACGTCCACAAAAACATTTGGCACTTTTGACGTCGGAATCCGGATCACCCAAAAAATGGTTTGCTATAGCACACGAAAATCGTCGAAATGAGGGGTATGCTCGCTCCGGGACTCGTTTGACCTTCAAAATGGGTCGGACGGGCCGTGAGGGCCAAACGGATGCATAGAAAAGGTCTTGACGGACGTCCACAAAAACATTTGGCACTTTTGACGTCGGAATCCGGATCACCCAAAAAATGGTTTGCTATAGCACACGAAAATCGTCGAAATGAGGGGTATGCTCGCTCCGGGACTCGTTTGACCTTCAAAATGGGTCGGACGGGCCGTGAGGGCCAAACGGATGCATAGAAAAGGTCTTGACGGACGTCCACAAAAACATTTGGCACTTTTGACGTCGGAATCCGGATCACCCAAAAAATGGTTTGCTATAGCACACGAAAATCGTCGAAATGAGGGGTATGCTCGCTCCGGGACTCGTTTGACCTTCAAAATGGGTCGGACGGGCCGTGAGGGCCAAACGGATGCATAGAAAAGGTCTTGACGGACGTCCACAAAAACATTTGGCACTTTTGACGTCGGAATCCGGATCACCCAAAAAATGGTTTGCTATAGCACACGAAAATCGTCGAAATGAGGGGTATGCTCGCTCCGGGACTCGTTTGACCTTCAAAATGGGTCGGACGGGCCGTGAGGGCCAAACGGATGCATAGAAAAGGTCTTGACGGACGTCCACAAAAACATTTGGCACTTTTGACGTCGGAATCCGGATCACCCAAAAAATGGTTTGCTATAGCACACGAAAATCGTCGAAATGAGGGGTATGCTCGCTCCGGGACTCGTTTGACCTTCAAAATGGGTCGGACGGGCCGTGAGGGCCAAACGGATGCATAGAAAAGGTCTTGACGGACGTCCACAAAAACATTTGGCACTTTTGACGTCGGAATCCGGATCACCCAAAAAATGGTTTGCTATAGCACACGAAAATCGTCGAAATGAGGGGTATGCTCGCTCCGGGACTCGTTTGACCTTCAAAATGGGTCGGACGGGCCGTGAGGGCCAAACGGATGCATAGAAAAGGTCTTGACGGACGTCCACAAAAACATTTGGCACTTTTGACGTCGGAATCCGGATCACCCAAAAAATGGTTTGCTATAGCACACGAAAATCGTCGAAATGAGGGGTATGCTCGCTCCGGGACTCGTTTGACCTTCAAAATGGGTCGGACGGGCCGTGAGGGCCAAACGGATGCATAGAAAAGGTCTTGACGGACGTCCACAAAAACATTTGGCACTTTTGACGTCGGAATCCGGATCACCCAAAAAATGGTTTGCTATAGCACACGAAAATCGTCGAAATGAGGGGTATGCTCGCTCCGGGACTCGTTTGACCTTCAAAATGGGTCGGACGGGCCGTGAGGGCCAAACGGATGCATAGAAAAGGTCTTGACGGACGTCCACAAAAACATTTGGCACTTTTGACGTCGGAATCCGGATCACCCAAAAAATGGTTTGCTATAGCACACGAAAATCGTCGAAATGAGGGGTATGCTCGCTCCGGGACTCGTTTGACCTTCAAAATGGGTCGGACGGGCCGTGAGGGCCAAACGGATGCATAGAAAAGGTCTTGACGGACGTCCACAAAAACATTTGGCACTTTTGACGTCGGAATCCGGATCACCCAAAAAATGGTTTGCTATAGCACACGAAAATCGTCGAAATGAGGGGTATGCTCGCTCCGGGACTCGTTTGACCTTCAAAATGGGTCGGACGGGCCGTGAGGGCCAAACGGATGCATAGAAAAGGTCTTGACGGACGTCCACAAAAACATTTGGCACTTTTGACGTCGGAATCCGGATCACCCAAAAAATGGTTTGCTATAGCACACGAAAATCGTCGAAATGAGGGGTATGCTCGCTCCGGGACTCGTTTGACCTTCAAAATGGGTCGGACGGGCCGTGAGGGCCAAACGGATGCATAGAAAAGGTCTTGACGGACGTCCACAAAAACATTTGGCACTTTTGACGTCGGAATCCGGATCACCCAAAAAATGGTTTGCTATAGCACACGAAAATCGTCGAAATGAGGGGTATGCTCGCTCCGGGACTCGTTTGACCTTCAAAATGGGTCGGACGGGCCGTGAGGGCCAAACGGATGCATAGAAAAGGTCTTGACGGACGTCCACAAAAAAA
>NC_028643.1:69363167-69371068 GCF_001406875.1 Solanum pennellii | reverse complement strand
GAAAATCGTCGAAATGAGGGGTATGCTCGCTCCGGGGCTCTTTTGAGCTTCAAAATGGGTCGGACGGGCCGTGAGGGACAACCGGATGCATAGACAAGGTCTTGACTGACGTCCAAAAAATTATTTGGCATTTTTGACGTCGAAATCCGGATCACCCAAAAAATGGTTTGCTATAGCACACGAAAGTCGTCGAAATGAGGGGTATGCTCGCTCCGGGGCTCGTTTGACCTTTAAAATGGGTCGGACGGGCAGTGAGGGTCAATCGGATGCGAGACAAGGTCTTGATGGATGTCCGCAAAAAATTTTGGCATTTCTGACATTGGAATCCCGATCACCCAAGAAAATGGTTTGCTATAGCACACGAAAATCATCTAAATGGGGAGTATGCACGCTTCGGGGCTCGTTTAACCTTGAAATTGGGTCGGAATGGCTGTGAGGGACAACCGGCTGCATAGCCAAGGTCTAAACGGACATCCACAAAAAATATTGGAATTTTTGACGTCAGAATCCGGATCACTCAAAAAATGGTTTTCTATAGCACACGAAAATCGTCTAAAGTGGGGGTATGCTTGCTTTGGGGCTCGTTTGACCTTCAAAATGGGTTGGACGGGCCGTGAGGGCCAACCGGATGCATAGATAAGGTCTTGACGGACGTCCACTAAAAAATTTGGCATTTTTGACGTCGGAATCCGGATCACCCAAAAAATGGTTTGCTATAGCACACGAAAATCGTCGAAATGAGGGGTATGCTCGCTCCGGGGCTCTTTTTAGCTTCAAAATGGGTCGGACGGGCCATGAGGGAACACCGAATGCATTGAAAAGGTCTTGACGGACGTCCACAAAATAATTTGGCATTTTTGATGTCGGAATCCGGATCACTCAAAAAATGGTTTGCCAAAGCACACGAAAGTCGTCGAAATGAGGGGTAAGCTCGCTCCGGGGCTCGTTTGACCTTAAAAATGGGTCGGACGGGCCGTGAGGGCCAACCGGATGCATAGAAAAGGTCTTGACGGACGTCCACAAAATAATTTGGCATTTTTGACGTCGGAATCCGGATCGCCCAAAAAATGGTTTGCTATATCACACGAAAATCGTCGAAATGAGGGGTATGCTCGCTCAGGGGGTCTTTTGAGCTTCAAAATGGGTAAGACGGGCCGTGAGGGACAACCGGATGCATAGACAAGGTCTTGACAGACGTCCACAAAATAATTTGGCATTTTTGACGTCGGAATCCGGATCGCCCAAAAAATGGTTTGCTATATCACACGAAAATCGTCGAAATGAGGGGTATGCTCGCTCAGGGGGTCTTTTGAGCTTCAAAATGGGTAAGACGGGCCGTGAGGGACAACCGGATGCATAGACAAGGTCTTGACAGACGTCCACAAAATAATTTGGCATTTTTGACGTCGGAATCCGGATCGCCCAAAAAATGGTTTGCTATATCACACGAAAATCGTCGAAATGAGGGGTATGCTCGCTCAGGGGGTCTTTTGAGCTTCAAAATGGGTAAGACGGGCCGTGAGGGACAACCGGATGCATAGACAAGGTCTTGACAGACGTCCACAAAATAATTTGGCATTTTTGACGTCGGAATCCGGATCGCCCAAAAAATGGTTTGCTATATCACACGAAAATCGTCGAAATGAGGGGTATGCTCGCTCAGGGGGTCTTTTGAGCTTCAAAATGGGTAAGACGGGCCGTGAGGGACAACCGGATGCATAGACAAGGTCTTGACAGACGTCCACAAAATAATTTGGCATTTTTGACGTCGGAATCCGGATCGCCCAAAAAATGGTTTGCTATATCACACGAAAATCGTCGAAATGAGGGGTATGCTCGCTCAGGGGGTCTTTTGAGCTTCAAAATGGGTAAGACGGGCCGTGAGGGACAACCGGATGCATAGACAAGGTCTTGACAGACGTCCACAAAATAATTTGGCATTTTTGACGTCGGAATCCGGATCGCCCAAAAAATGGTTTGCTATATCACACGAAAATCGTCGAAATGAGGGGTATGCTCGCTCAGGGGGTCTTTTGAGCTTCAAAATGGGTAAGACGGGCCGTGAGGGACAACCGGATGCATAGACAAGGTCTTGACAGACGTCCACAAAATAATTTGGCATTTTTGACGTCGGAATCCGGATCGCCCAAAAAATGGTTTGCTATATCACACGAAAATCGTCGAAATGAGGGGTATGCTCGCTCAGGGGGTCTTTTGAGCTTCAAAATGGGTAAGACGGGCCGTGAGGGACAACCGGATGCATAGACAAGGTCTTGACAGACGTCCACAAAATAATTTGGCATTTTTGACGTCGGAATCCGGATCGCCCAAAAAATGGTTTGCTATATCACACGAAAATCGTCGAAATGAGGGGTATGCTCGCTCAGGGGGTCTTTTGAGCTTCAAAATGGGTAAGACGGGCCGTGAGGGACAACCGGATGCATAGACAAGGTCTTGACAGACGTCCACAAAATAATTTGGCATTTTTGACGTCGGAATCCGGATCGCCCAAAAAATGGTTTGCTATATCACACGAAAATCGTCGAAATGAGGGGTATGCTCGCTCAGGGGGTCTTTTGAGCTTCAAAATGGGTAAGACGGGCCGTGAGGGACAACCGGATGCATAGACAAGGTCTTGACAGACGTCCACAAAATAATTTGGCATTTTTGACGTCGGAATCCGGATCGCCCAAAAAATGGTTTGCTATATCACACGAAAATCGTCGAAATGAGGGGTATGCTCGCTCAGGGGGTCTTTTGAGCTTCAAAATGGGTAAGACGGGCCGTGAGGGACAACCGGATGCATAGACAAGGTCTTGACAGACGTCCACAAAATAATTTGGCATTTTTGACGTCGGAATCCGGATCGCCCAAAAAATGGTTTGCTATATCACACGAAAATCGTCGAAATGAGGGGTATGCTCGCTCAGGGGGTCTTTTGAGCTTCAAAATGGGTAAGACGGGCCGTGAGGGACAACCGGATGCATAGACAAGGTCTTGACAGACGTCCACAAAATAATTTGGCATTTTTGACGTCGGAATCCGGATCGCCCAAAAAATGGTTTGCTATATCACACGAAAATCGTCGAAATGAGGGGTATGCTCGCTCAGGGGGTCTTTTGAGCTTCAAAATGGGTAAGACGGGCCGTGAGGGACAACCGGATGCATAGACAAGGTCTTGACAGACGTCCACAAAATAATTTGGCATTTTTGACGTCGGAATCTGGATCACCAAAAAATGGTCTGCTATAGCACACGAAAGTCGTCGAAATGAGGGGTATGCTCGCTCCGGGACTCGTTTGACCTTCAAAATGGGTCGGACAGGACGTGAGGGCCAACCGGATGCATAGACAAGGTCTTGACGGACGTCCACGAAAAAATTTGGCATTTTTGACGTCGGAATCCGGATCACCCAAAAAATGGTTTGCTATATCACACGAAAATCGTCGAAATGAGGGGTATGCTCGCTCAGGGGGTCTTTTGAGCTTCAAAATGGGTAAGACGGGCCGTGAGGGACAACCGGATGCATCGACAAGGTCTTGACAGACGTCCACAAAATAATTTGGCATTTTTGACGTCGGAATCTGGATCACCAAAAAATGGTCTGCTACAGCACACGAAAGTCGTCGAAATGAGGGGTATGCTCGCTCCGGGGCTCGTTTGACCTTCAAAATGGGTCGGACGGGCCGTGAGGGCCAACCGGATGCATAGACAAGGTCTTGACGGACGTCCACGAAAAAATTTGGCATTTTTGACGTCGGAATCCGGATCACCCAAAAAATGGTTTGCTATATCACACGAAAATCGTCGAAATGAGGGGTATGCTCGCTCAGGGGGTCTTTTGAGCTTCAAAATGGGTAAGACGGGCCGTGAGGGACAACCGGATGCATCGACAAGGTCTTGACAGACGTCCACAAAATAATTTGGCATTTTTGACGTCGGAATCTGGATCACCAAAAAATGGTCTGCTACAGCACACGAAAGTCGTCGAAATGAGGGGTATGCTCGCTCCGGGGCTCGTTTGACCTTCAAAATGGGTCGGACGGGCCGTGAGGGCCAACCGGATGCATAGACAAGGTCTTGACGGACGTCCACGAAAAAATTTGGCATTTTTGACGTCGGAATCCGGATCACCCAAAAAATGGTTTGCTATATCACACGAAAATCGTCGAAATGAGGGGTATGCTCGCTCAGGGGGTCTTTTGAGCTTCAAAATGGGTAAGACGGGCCGTGAGGGACAACCGGATGCATCGACAAGGTCTTGACAGACGTCCACAAAATAATTTGGCATTTTTGACGTCGGAATCTGGATCACCAAAAAATGGTCTGCTACAGCACACGAAAGTCGTCGAAATGAGGGGTATGCTCGCTCCGGGGCTCGTTTGACCTTCAAAATGGGTCGGACGGGCCGTGAGGGCCAACCGGATGCATAGACAAGGTCTTGACGGACGTCCACGAAAAAATTTGGCATTTTTGACGTCGGAATCCGGATCACCCAAAAAATGGTTTGCTATATCACACGAAAATCGTCGAAATGAGGGGTATGCTCGCTCAGGGGGTCTTTTGAGCTTCAAAATGGGTAAGACGGGCCGTGAGGGACAACCGGATGCATCGACAAGGTCTTGACAGACGTCCACAAAATAATTTGGCATTTTTGACGTCGGAATCTGGATCACCAAAAAATGGTCTGCTACAGCACACGAAAGTCGTCGAAATGAGGGGTATGCTCGCTCCGGGGCTCGTTTGACCTTCAAAATGGGTCGGACGGGCCGTGAGGGCCAACCGGATGCATAGACAAGGTCTTGACGGACGTCCACGAAAAAATTTGGCATTTTTGACGTCGGAATCCGGATCACCCAAAAAATGGTTTGCTATATCACACGAAAATCGTCGAAATGAGGGGTATGCTCGCTCAGGGGGTCTTTTGAGCTTCAAAATGGGTAAGACGGGCCGTGAGGGACAACCGGATGCATCGACAAGGTCTTGACAGACGTCCACAAAATAATTTGGCATTTTTGACGTCGGAATCTGGATCACCAAAAAATGGTCTGCTACAGCACACGAAAGTCGTCGAAATGAGGGGTATGCTCGCTCCGGGACTCGTTTGACCTTCAAAATGGGTCGGACAGGACGTGAGGGCCAACCGGATGCATAGACAAGGTCTTGACGGAAGTTCACAAAAAAATTTCGCATTTCTGACGTCGGAATCCGGATCACCCCAAAAATGGTTTGCTATAGCACACGAAATTCGTCAAAATGAGGGGTATGCTCGCTCTGGGGCTGGTTTGACCTTCAAAATGGGTCGGACGGGCCGTGAGGGCCAACCAGATGCATAGACAAGGTCTTCACGGACGTCCACAAAAAAATTGGCATTTTTGACATCGGAATCCGGATCACCCAAATAATGGTTTGCTATAGCACACGAAAATCGTCGAAATGAGGGGTATGCTCGCTCCGGGGCTCTTTTGAGCTTCAAAATGGGTCGGACGGGCCGTGAGGGACAACCAGATACATAAACAAGGTCTTGACGGACGTCCACAAAAACATTTGGCATTTTGACGTCGGAATCCGGATCACCCAAAAAATGGTTTGCTATAGCACACGAAAGTCGTCGAAATGAGGGGTATGCTCGCTCCCGGGATCGTTTGACCTTCAAAATGGGTCGGACGGGCCGTGAGGGCCGAACGGATGCATAGACAAGCTCTTGATGGTCGTCCACAAAAAAATTTGGCATTTTTGACGTCGGAATCCGAATCACCCAAAAAATGGTTTGCTATAGCACACGAAAGTCGTCGAAATGAGGGGTATGCTCGCTCCAGGGCTCGTTTGACCCTTAAAATGGGTCGGACGGGCCGTGAGGGCCGACCGGATGCATAGAAAAGCTCTTGACGGTCGTCCACAAAAAAATTTGGCACTTTTGACGTCTGAATCCGGATCAACCAAAAAATGGTTTGCTATAGCACACGAAAATCGTCGAAATGAGGGGTATGCTCGCTCCGGGGCTCTTTTGAGCTTCAAAATGGGTCGGACGGGCCGTGAGGGACAAGCGGATGCATAGACAAGGTCTTGACGGACGTCCACAAAAAAATTTGGCATTTTTGACGTGGGAATCCGGATCACCCAAAAAATGGTTTGCTATAGCACACGAAAATCGTCGAAATGAGGGGTATGCTCGCTCCGGGGCTCTTTTGAGCTTCAAAATGGGTCGGACGGGCCGTGAGGGACAAGCGGATGCATAGACAAGGTCTTGATTGACGTCGAAAAAATAATTTGGCTGTTTTGACGTCGGAATACGGATCACTCAAAAAATGGTTTGCCATAGCACACGAAAGTCGTCGAAATGAGGAGTATGCTCGCTCCGGGGCTCGTTTGACCTTTAAAATGGGTCGGACGGGCCGTGAGGGACAAGCGGATGCATAGACAAGGTCTTGATTGACGTCGAAAAAATAATTTGGCTGTTTTGACGTCGGAATACGGATCACTCAAAAAATGGTTTGCCATAGCACACGAAAGTCGTCGAAATGAGGAGTATGCTCGCTCCGGGGCTCGTTTGACCTTTAAAATGGGTCGGACGGGCAGTGAGGGTCAATCGGATGCGAGACAAGGTCTTGATGGATGTCCGCAAAAAAATTTGGCATGTTTGACGTCGGAATCCGGATCACTTAAAAAATGGTTTGCTATAGCACACGAAAATCATCGAAATGAGGGGTATGCTCGCTCTGGGGCTCGTTTGACCTTCAAAATGGGTCGGACGGGCCGTGAGGGCCAAACAGATGCATAGAAAAGGTCTTGACTGACGTCCACAAAAAAATTTGGCACTTTTGACGTCGGAATCCGGATTAACCAAAAAATGGTTTGCTATAGCACACAAAAATCATCGAAATGAGGGTATGCTCGCTCCGGGGCTCGTTTGACCTTCCAAATAGGTCGGACGGGCCGTGAGGGCCAACCGGATGCATAGAAAAGGTCTTGACGGACGTCCACAAAATAATTTGGCATTTTTGACGTCGGAATCCGGATCACCAAAAAATGGTTTGCTATAGCACACGAAAATCGTCGAAATGAGGGGTGTGCTCGCTCCGGGGCTCGTATGACCTTCAAAATGGGTCGGACGGGCCGTGAGGGCAAAACGGATGCATAGACAAGGTCTTGACTGACGTCCACAAAAACATTTGCCACTTTTGACGTCGGATTCCGAATCACCCAAAAAATGGTTTGCTATAGCACACAAAAATCATCGAAATGAGGGTATGCTCGCTCCGGGGCTCGTTTGACCTTCAAAATAGGTCGGACGGGCCGTGAGGGCCAACCGGCTGCATAGACAAGGTCTTGACGGACGTCCACAAAAAATATTGGAATTTTTGACGCCAGAATCCGGATCACTCAAAAAATTGTTTGCTATAGCACACGAAAATCGTCTAAAGTGGGGGTATGCTTGCTTCGGGGCTCGTTTTACCTTCAAAATGGGTCGGACGGGCCGTGAGGGCAAACCGGATGCATAGACAAGGTCTTGACGGACGTCCACAAAAATTTGGCATTTTTGACGTCGGAATCCCGATCACCCAAAAAATGGTTTGCGATAGCACACGAAAATCGTTGAAATGAGGGGTATGCTCGCTCCGGGGCTCTTTTTAGCTTCAAAATGGGTCGGACGGGCCGTGAGGGACAACCGGATGCAGAAACAAGGTCTTGACGGACGTCCACAAAATAATTTGGCATTTTTGACGTCGGATTCCGGATCACTCAAAAAACGGTTTGCCATAGCACACGAAAGTCGTCGAAATGAGGGGTATGCTCGCTCCGGGGCTCGTTTGACCTTCAAAATGGGTCGGACGGGCCGTGAGGGACAACCGGATGCATAGACAAGGTCTTCACGGACGTCCTCAAAAAAATTTGGCATG
>NC_028643.1:69362993-69363119 GCF_001406875.1 Solanum pennellii | reverse complement strand
TTTGACGTCGGAATCCGGATCACTTAAAAAATGGTTTGCTATAGCACACGAAAATCGTCAAAATGACGGGTATGCTCGCTCCGGGGCTCGTTTGACCTTCAAAATGGGTCGGACGGGCCGTGAGGG
>NC_028643.1:69357243-69358336 GCF_001406875.1 Solanum pennellii | reverse complement strand
GGACGGGCAAACCGGATGCATAGACAAGGTATTCACGGACGTCCACAAAAAAATTTGGCATTTGTAACATCGAAGTCCGGATCACCCAAAAAATGGTTTGCTATAGCACACGAAAATCGTCGAAATGAGGGGTATGCTCGCTCTGAGGCTCGTTTGACCTTGAAAATGGGTCGGACGGGCCGTGAGGGACAACCGGATGCATAGATAAGGTCTTGACGAACGTCCACAAAAAAATTTGGCATTTTTCACGTCGGAATCTGGATCACCCAAAAAATGGTTTGCTATAGCACACGAAAGTCGTCGAAAATAGGGGTATGCTCGCTCCGGGGCTCGTTTGATCTTCAAAATGGGTCGGACGGGCCGTGAGGTCCAACCGGATGCATAGACAAGGTCTTGAAAGACGTCCATAAAAAAATTTGGCATTTTGACGTCGGAATCCGGATCACCCAAAAAATGGTTTGCTATAGCACACGAAAGTCGTCGGAATGAGGGGTATGCTCGCTCTAGGGCTCGTTTGACCTTCAAAAATGGGTCGGACGGGCCGTGAGGGCCAACCGTATACATAAACAAGGTCTTGACGGACGTCCACAAAAAAATTTGGCATTTTTAACATCGGAATCCGGATCACCAAAAAATGGTTTGCTATAGCACACGAAAATCATCGAAATGAGGGGTATGCTCGCTNGACGGGCCGTGAGGGCCAACCGGATGCATAGACAAGGTCTTGACGGACGTCCACAAAAACATTTGGCATTTTTGACGTCGGAATCCGAATCACCCAAAAAATGGTTTGCTATAGCACACGAAAGTCGTCGAAATGAGGGGTATGCTCGCTCCAGGGCTCGTTTGACCCTCAAAATGGGTCGGACAGGCCGTGAGGGCCAACCGGATGCATAGACAAGTTCTTGACGGACGTCCACAAAAAAATTTGGCATTTTTCCTTCAGAATCCGGATCACCCAAAAAATGGTTTGCAATAGGACACGAAAATCATCGAAATGAGGGGTATGCTTGCTCCTGGGCTCGTTTGACCTTCAAAATGGGTCGGACGGGCAAACCGGATGCATAGACAAGGTATTCACGGTCTTGACGGA
>NC_028643.1:69353249-69353536 GCF_001406875.1 Solanum pennellii | reverse complement strand
AAATGAGGGGTATGCTCGCTCCGGGGCTCGTTTGACCTTCAAAATGGGTCAGACAGGCCGTGAGGTCAAACCGGATGCATAGATAAGGTCTTGAAAGACGTCCACAAAAAACTTTGGCATTTTTGACATCGGGATCCGGATCACCCGAAAAATAGTTTGCTATAGCACACAAAAAATCGTCGAAATGAGGGGTATGCTCGCTCCGGGGCTCGTTTGACCTTCAAAATGGGTCGTACGGGCCAACCGGATGCATAGACAAGGTCTTGAAGGACGTCCACAAAAAAATT
>NC_028643.1:69353019-69353198 GCF_001406875.1 Solanum pennellii | reverse complement strand
AAATGGTTTGCTATAGCACACGAAAATCGTCGAAATGAGGGGTATGCTCGCTCCGGGGCTTATTTGACCTTCAAAATGGGTCGGACGGGCCGTGAGGGCCATCCGGATACATAGAAAAGGTCTTGACGGACGTCCACAAAAAAATTTGGCATTTTTGACGACGAAATACGAATCACCCA
>NC_028643.1:69335680-69343019 GCF_001406875.1 Solanum pennellii | reverse complement strand
AAAAAAATTTGGCATTTTTTATGTCGGAATCCGGATCACCCAAAAAATGGTTTGCTATAGCACTCGAAAATCGTCGAAATTAGGGGTATGCTCGCTCCGGGGCTCGTTTGACCTTCAAAATGCGTCGGACTGGCCGTGAGGGCCAACCGGATGCATAGACAAGGTATTGACGGACGTCCACAAAAACATTTGGCATTTTTGACGTCGGAATCCGGATCACCCAAAAAATGGTTTTCTATAGAACACGAAAATCCTCGAAATGAGGGGTATGCTCGCTCCGGGGCTTATTTGACCTTCAAAATGGGTCGGACGGGCCGTGAGGGCCAACCGGATGCATAGACAAGGTATTGACGGACGTCCACAAAAACATTTGGCATTTTTGACGTCGGAATCCGGATCACCCAAAAAATGGTTTTCTATAGAACACGAAAATCCTCGAAATGAGGGGTATGCTCGCTCCGGGGCTTATTTGACCTTCAAAATGGGTCGGACGGGCCGTGAGGGCCAACCGGATGCATAGACAAGGTATTGACGGACGTCCACAAAAACATTTGGCATTTTTGACGTCGGAATCCGGATCACCCAAAAAATGGTTTTCTATAGAACACGAAAATCCTCGAAATGAGGGGTATGCTCGCTCCGGGGCTTATTTGACCTTCAAAATGGGTCGGACGGGCCGTGAGGGCCAACCGGATGCATAGACAAGGTATTGACGGACGTCCACAAAAACATTTGGCATTTTTGACGTCGGAATCCGGATCACCCAAAAAATGGTTTTCTATAGAACACGAAAATCCTCGAAATGAGGGGTATGCTCGCTCCGGGGCTTATTTGACCTTCAAAATGGGTCGGACGGGCCGTGAGGGCCAACCGGATGCATAGACAAGGTATTGACGGACGTCCACAAAAACATTTGGCATTTTTGACGTCGGAATCCGGATCACCCAAAAAATGGTTTTCTATAGAACACGAAAATCCTCGAAATGAGGGGTATGCTCGCTCCGGGGCTTATTTGACCTTCAAAATGGGTCGGACGGGCCGTGAGGGCCAACCGGATGCATAGACAAGGTATTGACGGACGTCCACAAAAACATTTGGCATTTTTGACGTCGGAATCCGGATCACCCAAAAAATGGTTTTCTATAGAACACGAAAATCCTCGAAATGAGGGGTATGCTCGCTCCGGGGCTTATTTGACCTTCAAAATGGGTCGGACGGGCCGTGAGGGCCAACCGGATGCATAGACAAGGTATTGACGGACGTCCACAAAAACATTTGGCATTTTTGACGTCGGAATCCGGATCACCCAAAAAATGGTTTTCTATAGAACACGAAAATCCTCGAAATGAGGGGTATGCTCGCTCCGGGGCTTATTTGACCTTCAAAATGGGTCGGACGGGCCGTGAGGGCCAACCGGATGCATAGACAAGGTATTGACGGACGTCCACAAAAACATTTGGCATTTTTGACGTCGGAATCCGGATCACCCAAAAAATGGTTTTCTATAGAACACGAAAATCCTCGAAATGAGGGGTATGCTCGCTCCGGGGCTTATTTGACCTTCAAAATGGGTCGGACGGGCCGTGAGGGCCAACCGGATGCATAGACAAGGTATTGACGGACGTCCACAAAAACATTTGGCATTTTTGACGTCGGAATCCGGATCACCCAAAAAATGGTTTTCTATAGAACACGAAAATCCTCGAAATGAGGGGTATGCTCGCTCCGGGGCTTATTTGACCTTCAAAATGGGTCGGACGGGCCGTGAGGGCCAACCGGATGCATAGACAAGGTATTGACGGACGTCCACAAAAACATTTGGCATTTTTGACGTCGGAATCCGGATCACCCAAAAAATGGTTTTCTATAGAACACGAAAATCCTCGAAATGAGGGGTATGCTCGCTCCGGGGCTTATTTGACCTTCAAAATGGGTCGGACGGGCCGTGAGGGCCAACCGGATGCATAGACAAGGTATTGACGGACGTCCACAAAAACATTTGGCATTTTTGACGTCGGAATCCGGATCACCCAAAAAATGGTTTTCTATAGAACACGAAAATCCTCGAAATGAGGGGTATGCTCGCTCCGGGGCTTATTTGACCTTCAAAATGGGTCGGACGGGCCGTGAGGGCCAACCGGATGCATAGACAAGGTATTGACGGACGTCCACAAAAACATTTGGCATTTTTGACGTCGGAATCCGGATCACCCAAAAAATGGTTTTCTATAGAACACGAAAATCCTCGAAATGAGGGGTATGCTCGCTCCGGGGCTTATTTGACCTTCAAAATGGGTCGGACGGGCTGTGAGGGCAAACCGGATGCATACAAAAGGTCTTGACAGACTTCCACAAAAAAATTTGGCATTTTTGACGTCGGAATCCGGATCACCCCAAAATGGTTTGCTATAGCACACGAAAATCATCGAAATGAGGGGTATGCTCTCTCCAGGGCTCTTTTGAACTTCAAAATGGGTCGGACGGGCCGTGAGGGACAACCGGATGCATAGACAAGGTCTTGACGGACGTCCACAAAAAAATTTGGCATTTTTGACGTCGGAATCCGGATCACCCAAAAATTGGTTTGCTATAGCACACGAAAATCGCCGAAATGAGGGGTATGCTCGCTCCGGGGCTTGTATGACCTTCAAAATGGGTCGGACGGGCCGTGAGGGCCAACCGGATGCATTGACAAGGTCTTGACGGACGTCCACAAAAAAATTTGGCATTTTTGACGTCGGAATCCGGATCACCCAAAAATTGGTTTGCTATAGCACACGAAAATCGCCGAAATGAGGGGTATGCTCGCTCCGGGGCTCGTATGACCTTCAAAATGGGTCGGACGGGCCGTGAGGGCCAACCGGATGCATTGACAAGGCCTTGACGGACGTCCACAAAAAAATTTGGCATTTTTGACGTCGGAATCCGGATCACCCAAAAATTGGTTTGCTATAGCACACGAAAATCGCCGAAATGAGGGGTATGCTCGCTCCGGGGCTCGTATGACCTTCAAAATGGGTCGGACGGGCCGTGAGGGCCAACCGGATGCATTGACAAGGCCTTGACGGACGTCCACAAAAAAATTTGGCATTTTTGACGTCGGAATCCGGATCACCCAAAAATTGGTTTGCTATAGCACACGAAAATCGCCGAAATGAGGGGTATGCTCGCTCCGGGGCTCGTATGACCTTCAAAATGGGTCGGACGGGCCGTGAGGGCCAACCGGATGCATTGACAAGGCCTTGACGGACGTCCACAAAAAAATTTGGCATTTTTGACGTCGGAATCCGGATCACCCAAAAATTGGTTTGCTATAGCACACGAAAATCGCCGAAATGAGGGGTATGCTCGCTCCGGGGCTCGTATGACCTTCAAAATGGGTCGGACGGGCCGTGAGGGCCAACCGGATGCATTGACAAGGCCTTGACGGACGTCCACAAAAAAATTTGGCATTTTTGACGTCGGAATCCGGATCACCCAAAAATTGGTTTGCTATAGCACACGAAAATCGCCGAAATGAGGGGTATGCTCGCTCCGGGGCTCGTATGACCTTCAAAATGGGTCGGACGGGCCGTGAGGGCCAACCGGATGCATTGACAAGGCCTTGACGGACGTCCACAAAAAAATTTGGCATTTTTGACGTCGGAATCCGGATCACCCAAAAATTGGTTTGCTATAGCACACGAAAATCGCCGAAATGAGGGGTATGCTCGCTCCGGGGCTCGTATGACCTTCAAAATGGGTCGGACGGGCCGTGAGGGCCAACCGGATGCATTGACAAGGCCTTGACGGACGTCCACAAAAAAATTTGGCATTTTTGACGTCGGAATCCGGATCACCCAAAAATTGGTTTGCTATAGCACACGAAAATCGCCGAAATGAGGGGTATGCTCGCTCCGGGGCTCGTATGACCTTCAAAATGGGTCGGACGGGCCGTGAGGGCCAACCGGATGCATTGACAAGGCCTTGACGGACGTCCACAAAAAAATTTGGCATTTTTGACGTCGGAATCCGGATCACCCAAAAATTGGTTTGCTATAGCACACGAAAATCGCCGAAATGAGGGGTATGCTCGCTCCGGGGCTCGTATGACCTTCAAAATGGGTCGGACGGGCCGTGAGGGCCAACCGGATGCATTGACAAGGCCTTGACGGACGTCCACAAAAAAATTTGGCATTTTTGACGTCGGAATCCGGATCACCCAAAAATTGGTTTGCTATAGCACACGAAAATCGCCGAAATGAGGGGTATGCTCGCTCCGGGGCTCGTATGACCTTCAAAATGGGTCGGACGGGCCGTGAGGGCCAACCGGATGCATTGACAAGGCCTTGACGGACGTCCACAAAAAAATTTGGCATTTTTGACGTCGGAATCCGGATCACCCAAAAATTGGTTTGCTATAGCACACGAAAATCGCCGAAATGAGGGGTATGCTCGCTCCGGGGCTCGTATGACCTTCAAAATGGGTCGGACGGGCCGTGAGGGCCAACCGGATGCATTGACAAGGCCTTGACGGACGTCCACAAAAAAATTTGGCATTTTTGACGTCGGAATCCGGATCACCCAAAAATTGGTTTGCTATAGCACACGAAAATCGCCGAAATGAGGGGTATGCTCGCTCCGGGGCTCGTATGACCTTCAAAATGGGTCGGACGGGCCGTGAGGGCCAACCGGATGCATTGACAAGGCCTTGACGGACGTCCACAAAAAAATTTGGCATTTTTGACATCGGAATCCGGATCACCCAAAAAATGGTTTGCTATAGCACACGAAAATCGTCGAAATGAGGGGTATGCTCGCTCCGGGGCTCGTTTGACCTTCAAAATGGGTCGGACGGGCCAAGAGGGCCAACCAGATGCATAGACAAGGCCTTGACGGACGATCACAAAAAAATTTGGCATTTTTGACATCGGAATCCGGATCACCAAAAAAATGGTTTGCTATAGCTCACGAAAATCATCGAAATGAGGGGTATGCTCGCTCCGGAGCTCGTTTGACCTTCAAAATGGGTCGGACAGGCCGTGAGGGCCGACCGGATGCATAGACAAGGTCTTGACGGTTGTCCACAAAAAAATTTGGCTTTTTTGATGTCGGAATCCGAATCACCCAAAAAATGGTTTGCTATAACACACGAAGATCATCGAAATGAGGGGTATGCTCGCTCCGGGGCTTGTATGACCTTCAAAATGGGTCGGACAGGCCGTGAGGGCCGACCGGATGCATAGACAAGGTCTTGACGGTTGTCCACAAAAAAATTTGGCTTTTTTGATGTCGGAATCCGAATCACCCAAAAAATGGTTTGCTATAACACACGAAGATCATCGAAATGAGGGGTATGCTCGCTCCGGGGCTTGTATGACCTTCAAAATGGGTCGGACAGGCCGTGAGGGCCGACCGGATGCATAGACAAGGTCTTGACGGTTGTCCACAAAAAAATTTGGCTTTTTTGATGTCGGAATCCGAATCACCCAAAAAATGGTTTGCTATAACACACGAAGATCATCGAAATGAGGGGTATGCTCGCTCCGGGGCTTGTATGACCTTCAAAATGGGTCGGACAGGCCGTGAGGGCCGACCGGATGCATAGACAAGGTCTTGACGGTTGTCCACAAAAAAATTTGGCTTTTTTGATGTCGGAATCCGAATCACCCAAAAAATGGTTTGCTATAACACACGAAGATCATCGAAATGAGGGGTATGCTCGCTCCGGGGCTTGTATGACCTTCAAAATGGGTCGGACAGGCCGTGAGGGCCGACCGGATGCATAGACAAGGTCTTGACGGTTGTCCACAAAAAAATTTGGCTTTTTTGATGTCGGAATCCGAATCACCCAAAAAATGGTTTGCTATAACACACGAAGATCATCGAAATGAGGGGTATGCTCGCTCCGGGGCTTGTATGACCTTCAAAATGGGTCGGACAGGCCGTGAGGGCCGACCGGATGCATAGACAAGGTCTTGACGGTTGTCCACAAAAAAATTTGGCTTTTTTGATGTCGGAATCCGAATCACCCAAAAAATGGTTTGCTATAACACACGAAGATCATCGAAATGAGGGGTATGCTCGCTCCGGGGCTTGTATGACCTTCAAAATGGGTCGGACAGGCCGTGAGGGCCGACCGGATGCATAGACAAGGTCTTGACGGTTGTCCACAAAAAAATTTGGCTTTTTTGATGTCGGAATCCGAATCACCCAAAAAATGGTTTGCTATAACACACGAAGATCATCGAAATGAGGGGTATGCTCGCTCCGGGGCTTGTATGACCTTCAAAATGGGTCGGACAGGCCGTGAGGGCCGACCGGATGCATAGACAAGGTCTTGACGGTTGTCCACAAAAAAATTTGGCTTTTTTGATGTCGGAATCCGAATCACCCAAAAAATGGTTTGCTATAACACACGAAGATCATCGAAATGAGGGGTATGCTCGCTCCGGGGCTTGTATGACCTTCAAAATGGGTCGGACAGGCCGTGAGGGCCGACCGGATGCATAGACAAGGTCTTGACGGTTGTCCACAAAAAAATTTGGCTTTTTTGATGTCGGAATCCGAATCACCCAAAAAATGGTTTGCTATAACACACGAAGATCATCGAAATGAGGGGTATGCTCGCTCCGGGGCTTGTATGACCTTCAAAATGGGTCGGACAGGCCGTGAGGGCCGACCGGATGCATAGACAAGGTCTTGACGGTTGTCCACAAAAAAATTTGGCTTTTTTGATGTCGGAATCCGAATCACCCAAAAAATGGTTTGCTATAACACACGAAGATCATCGAAATGAGGGGTATGCTCGCTCCGGGGCTTGTATGACCTTCAAAATGGGTCGGACAGGCCGTGAGGGCCGACCGGATGCATAGACAAGGTCTTGACGGTTGTCCACAAAAAAATTTGGCTTTTTTGATGTCGGAATCCGAATCACCCAAAAAATGGTTTGCTATAACACACGAAGATCATCGAAATGAGGGGTATGCTCGCTCCGGAGCTCGTTTGACCTTCAAAATGGGTCGGACAGGCCGTGAGGGCCGACCGGATGCATAGACAAGGTCTTGACGGTTGTCCACAAAAAAATTTGGCTTTTTTGATGTCGGAATCCGAATCACCCAAAAAATGGTTTGCTATAACACACGAAGATCATCGAAATGAGGGGTATGCTCACTCCAGGGCTCTTTTGACCTTAAAAATGGGTCGGACGGGCCGTGAGGGCCAACCGGATGCATAGACAAGGTCTTGACGGACGTCCACAAAAAAAATTGGCATTTTTGACGTCAAAATCCGGATCACCAAAAAAATGGTTTGCTATAGCTCACGAAAATCATCGAAATGAGGGGTATGCTCGCTCCGG
>NC_028643.1:69332606-69335531 GCF_001406875.1 Solanum pennellii | reverse complement strand
CTATAGCACACGAAAGTCGTCGAAATGAGGGGTATGCTCGCTCCGGATCTCGTTTGACATTCAAAATTGGTCGAACGGGCCGTGAGGGCCAACCTAATGCATAGACAAGGTCTTGACGGACATCCACAAAAAATTTGGCATTTTTGACGTCAGAATCCGGATCACCCAAAAAATAGTTTGCTATAGGACACGAAAATCCTCGAAATGAGGGATATGCTCGCTCCGGGGCTCGTTTGACCTTCAAAATGGGTCGGACGGGCCGTGAGGGCCAACCGGATGCATAGACGAGGTCTTGACGGACGTCCACAAAAAATATGGCATTTTTGACGTCAGAATCCGGATCACCCAAAAAATAGTTTGCTATAGGACACGAAAATCCTCGAAATGAGGGATATGCTCGCTCCGGGGCTCGTTTGACCTTCAAAATGGGTCGGACGGGCCGTGAGGGCCAACCGGATGCATAGACGAGGTCTTGACGGACGTCCACAAAAAATATGGCATTTTTGACGTCAGAATCCGGATCACCCAAAAAATAGTTTGCTATAGGACACGAAAATCCTCGAAATGAGGGATATGCTCGCTCCGGGGCTCGTTTGACCTTCAAAATGGGTCGGACGGGCCGTGAGGGCCAACCGGATGCATAGACGAGGTCTTGACGGACGTCCACAAAAAATATGGCATTTTTGACGTCAGAATCCGGATCACCCAAAAAATAGTTTGCTATAGGACACGAAAATCCTCGAAATGAGGGATATGCTCGCTCCGGGGCTCGTTTGACCTTCAAAATGGGTCGGACGGGCCGTGAGGGCCAACCGGATGCATAGACGAGGTCTTGACGGACGTCCACAAAAAATATGGCATTTTTGACGTCAGAATCCGGATCACCCAAAAAATAGTTTGCTATAGGACACGAAAATCCTCGAAATGAGGGATATGCTCGCTCCGGGGCTCGTTTGACCTTCAAAATGGGTCGGACGGGCCGTGAGGGCCAACCGGATGCATAGACGAGGTCTTGACGGACGTCCACAAAAAATATGGCATTTTTGACGTCAGAATCCGGATCACCCAAAAAATAGTTTGCTATAGGACACGAAAATCCTCGAAATGAGGGATATGCTCGCTCCGGGGCTCGTTTGACCTTCAAAATGGGTCGGACGGGCCGTGAGGGCCAACCGGATGCATAGACGAGGTCTTGACGGACGTCCACAAAAAATATGGCATTTTTGACGTCAGAATCCGGATCACCCAAAAAATAGTTTGCTATAGGACACGAAAATCCTCGAAATGAGGGATATGCTCGCTCCGGGGCTCGTTTGACCTTCAAAATGGGTCGGACGGGCCGTGAGGGCCAACCGGATGCATAGACGAGGTCTTGACGGACGTCCACAAAAAATATGGCATTTTTGACGTCAGAATCCGGATCACCCAAAAAATAGTTTGCTATAGGACACGAAAATCCTCGAAATGAGGGATATGCTCGCTCCGGGGCTCGTTTGACCTTCAAAATGGGTCGGACGGGCCGTGAGGGCCAACCGGATGCATAGACGAGGTCTTGACGGACGTCCACAAAAAATATGGCATTTTTGACGTCAGAATCCGGATCACCCAAAAAATAGTTTGCTATAGGACACGAAAATCCTCGAAATGAGGGATATGCTCGCTCCGGGGCTCGTTTGACCTTCAAAATGGGTCGGACGGGCCGTGAGGGCCAACCGGATGCATAGACGAGGTCTTGACGGACGTCCACAAAAAATATGGCATTTTTGACGTCAGAATCCGGATCACCCAAAAAATAGTTTGCTATAGGACACGAAAATCCTCGAAATGAGGGATATGCTCGCTCCGGGGCTCGTTTGACCTTCAAAATGGGTCGGACGGGCCGTGAGGGCCAACCGGATGCATAGACGAGGTCTTGACGGACGTCCACAAAAAATATGGCATTTTTGACGTCAGAATCCGGATCACCCAAAAAATAGTTTGCTATAGGACACGAAAATCCTCGAAATGAGGGATATGCTCGCTCCGGGGCTCGTTTGACCTTCAAAATGGGTCGGACGGGCCGTGAGGGCCAACCGGATGCATAGACGAGGTCTTGACGGACGTCCACAAAAAATATGGCATTTTTGACGTCAGAATCCGGATCACCCAAAAAATAGTTTGCTATAGGACACGAAAATCCTCGAAATGAGGGATATGCTCGCTCCGGGGCTCGTTTGACCTTCAAAATGGGTCGGACGGGCCGTGAGGGCCAACCGGATGCATAGACGAGGTCTTGACGGACGTCCACAAAAAATATGGCATTTTTGACGTCAGAATCCGGATCACCCAAAAAATAGTTTGCTATAGGACACGAAAATCCTCGAAATGAGGGATATGCTCGCTCCGGGGCTCGTTTGACCTTCAAAATGGGTCGGACGGGCCGTGAGGGCCAACCGGATGCATAGACGAGGTCTTGACGGACGTCCACAAAAAATATGGCATTTTTGACGTCAGAATCCGGATCACCCAAAAAATAGTTTGCTATAGGACACGAAAATCCTCGAAATGAGGGATATGCTCGCTCCGGGGCTCGTTTGACCTTCAAAATGGGTCGGACGGGCCGTGAGGGCCAACCGGATGCATAGACGAGGTCTTGACGGACGTCCACAAAAAATATGGCATTTTTGACGTCGGAATCCGGATCACCCAAAAAATGGTTTGCTATAGCAAACGAAAGTCGTCCAAATAAGGGGTATGCTCGCTCTGGGGCTCGTTTGACCTTCAAAATGGGTCGGACGGGCCGTGTGGGCCAACCGGATGCATTAAAAAGGTCTTGACGGACGTCCACAAAAAAATNCACAAAAAAATTTGGCATTTTTGACGTCAGAATCCGGATCACCCAAAAAATAGTTTGCTATAGGACACGAAAATCCTCGAAATGAGGGA
>NC_028643.1:69331716-69332288 GCF_001406875.1 Solanum pennellii | reverse complement strand
GAAAATCGTTGAAATGAGGGGTATGCTCGCTTCGGGGCTCGTTTGACCTTCAAGATGGGTCGGACGGGCCGTGAGGGCCAACCGGACGCATAGACAAGGTCTTGACGGACGTTCACAAANGTCTTGACGGACGTCCACGAAAAAATTTGGCATTTTTGACGTCGGAATCCGGATCAACCAAAAAATGGTGTGCTATAGCACACGAAAATCGTCGAAATGAGGGGTATGCTCGCTCCGGGGCTCGTTTGACCTTCAAAATGGGTCCGACAGGCCGTGAGGGCCAACCTGATGCATAGACAAGGTCTTCACTGACGTCCACATAAAAGTTTTGCATTTTTGATGTCGAAATACGGATCACCCAAAAAATGGTTTGCTATAGCACATGAAAGTCGTTGAAATGAGGGGTATGCTCGCTCCGGGGCTCGTTTGACCTTCAAAATGGGTCGGACGGGCCGTCAGGGCCAACCGGATGCATAGACAAGGTCTTGACGGACGTTCATAAAAAAATTTGGCATTTTTGACGTTGGAATCCGGATCACCCAAAAAATGGTTTCCTATAGCAAACGAAAATC
>NC_028643.1:69331468-69331659 GCF_001406875.1 Solanum pennellii | reverse complement strand
GCCGTGAGGGCCAACCGGATGTATAGACAAGGTCTTGACGGACGTCCACAAAAAAATTTGGCATTTTTGATATCGAAATCCGTATCACCCAAAAAATAGTTTGCTATATTACACGAAAATCGTTGAAATGAGGGGTATGCTCGCTCCGGAGCTCGTTTGACCTTCAAAATGGGTCGGACGGGCCGTGAGGG
>NC_028643.1:69320383-69328069 GCF_001406875.1 Solanum pennellii | reverse complement strand
CAACCGGATGCATAGACAAGGTCTTGACGGACGTCCACAAAAAAATTTGGCATTTTTGACATCGAAATCCGTATCAACCAATAATTGTTTGCTATAGCACACGAAAATCGTCGAAATGAGGGGTATGCTCGCTCCGGGGCTCGTTTAACCTTCAAAATGGGTCCGACGTGCCGTGAGGGCCAACCGGATGCATAGACAAGGTCTTGACAGACGTCCACAAAAAATATTGGCATTTTTGACGTCTGAATCCGGATCACCCAAAAAATGGTTTGCTATAGCACACGAAAGTCGTAGAAATGAGGGGTATGCTCGCTCCGGGGCTCGTTTAACCTTCAAAAGGGGTCGGACGGGCCGTGAGGGCCAACCGGATGCATAGAAAAGGTATTGACGGACATCCACAAAAAAATTTGGCATTTTTGACATCGAAATCCGTATCAACCAATAATTGTTTGCTATATTACACGAAAATCGTCGAAATGAGGGGTATGCTCGCTCCGGGGCTCGTTTAACCTTCAAAAGGGGTCGGACGGGCCGTGAGGGCCAACCGGATGCATAGAAAAGGTATTGACGGACATCCACAAAAAAATTTGGCATTTTTGACATCGAAATCCGTATCAACCAATAATTGTTTGCTATATTACACGAAAATCGTCGAAATGAGGGGTATGCTCGCTCCGGGGCTCGTTTAACCTTCAAAAGGGGTCGGACGGGCCGTGAGGGCCAACCGGATGCATAGAAAAGGTATTGACGGACATCCACAAAAAAATTTGGCATTTTTGACATCGAAATCCGTATCAACCAATAATTGTTTGCTATATTACACGAAAATCGTCGAAATGAGGGGTATGCTCGCTCCGGGGCTCGTTTAACCTTCAAAAGGGGTCGGACGGGCCGTGAGGGCCAACCGGATGCATAGAAAAGGTATTGACGGACATCCACAAAAAAATTTGGCATTTTTGACATCGAAATCCGTATCAACCAATAATTGTTTGCTATATTACACGAAAATCGTCGAAATGAGGGGTATGCTCGCTCCGGGGCTCGTTTAACCTTCAAAAGGGGTCGGACGGGCCGTGAGGGCCAACCGGATGCATAGAAAAGGTATTGACGGACATCCACAAAAAAATTTGGCATTTTTGACATCGAAATCCGTATCAACCAATAATTGTTTGCTATATTACACGAAAATCGTCGAAATGAGGGGTATGCTCGCTCCGGGGCTCGTTTAACCTTCAAAAGGGGTCGGACGGGCCGTGAGGGCCAACCGGATGCATAGAAAAGGTATTGACGGACATCCACAAAAAAATTTGGCATTTTTGACATCGAAATCCGTATCAACCAATAATTGTTTGCTATATTACACGAAAATCGTCGAAATGAGGGGTATGCTCGCTCCGGGGCTCGTTTAACCTTCAAAAGGGGTCGGACGGGCCGTGAGGGCCAACCGGATGCATAGAAAAGGTATTGACGGACATCCACAAAAAAATTTGGCATTTTTGACATCGAAATCCGTATCAACCAATAATTGTTTGCTATATTACACGAAAATCGTCGAAATGAGGGGTATGCTCGCTCCGGGGCTCGTTTAACCTTCAAAAGGGGTCGGACGGGCCGTGAGGGCCAACCGGATGCATAGAAAAGGTATTGACGGACATCCACAAAAAAATTTGGCATTTTTGACATCGAAATCCGTATCAACCAATAATTGTTTGCTATATTACACGAAAATCGTCGAAATGAGGGGTATGCTCGCTCCGGGGCTCGTTTAACCTTCAAAAGGGGTCGGACGGGCCGTGAGGGCCAACCGGATGCATAGAAAAGGTATTGACGGACATCCACAAAAAAATTTGGCATTTTTGACATCGAAATCCGTATCAACCAATAATTGTTTGCTATATTACACGAAAATCGTCGAAATGAGGGGTATGCTCGCTCCGGGGCTCGTTTAACCTTCAAAAGGGGTCGGACGGGCCGTGAGGGCCAACCGGATGCATAGAAAAGGTATTGACGGACATCCACAAAAAAATTTGGCATTTTTGACATCGAAATCCGTATCAACCAATAATTGTTTGCTATATTACACGAAAATCGTCGAAATGAGGGGTATGCTCGCTCCGGGGCTCGTTTAACCTTCAAAAGGGGTCGGACGGGCCGTGAGGGCCAACCGGATGCATAGAAAAGGTATTGACGGACATCCACAAAAAAATTTGGCATTTTTGACATCGAAATCCGTATCAACCAATAATTGTTTGCTATATTACACGAAAATCGTCGAAATGAGGGGTATGCTCGCTCCGGGGCTCGTTTAACCTTCAAAAGGGGTCGGACGGGCCGTGAGGGCCAACCGGATGCATAGAAAAGGTATTGACGGACATCCACAAAAAAATTTGGCATTTTTGACATCGAAATCCGTATCAACCAATAATTGTTTGCTATATTACACGAAAATCGTCGAAATGAGGGGTATGCTCGCTCCGGGGCTCGTTTAACCTTCAAAATGGGTCGGACGGGCTGTGAGGAACAACCGGATGCATAGAAAAGGTATTGACGGACATCCACAAAAAAATTTGGCATTTTTGACGTCGGAATCCGGATCACCCAAAAAATGGTTTGCTATAGCACACGAGAGTCGTCGAAATGAGGGGTATGCTCGCTCCGGGGCTCGTTTGACCTTTAAAATGGGTCGGACGGGCCGTGAGGGCCAACCGGATGCATAGACAAGGGCTTGACGGACATCCACAAAAAAATTTAGCATTTTTGACGTCAGAATCCGGATCACCCAAAAAATGGTTTGCTATAGCACACGAGAGTCGTCGAAATGAGGGGTATGCTCGCTCCGGGGCTCGTTTGACCTTTAAAATGGGTCGGACGGGCCGTGAGGGCCAACCGGATGCATAGACAAGGGCTTGACGGACATCCACAAAAAAATTTAGCATTTTTGACGTCAGAATCCGGATCACCCAAAAAATGGTTTGCTATAGCACACGAGAGTCGTCGAAATGAGGGGTATGCTCGCTCCGGGGCTCGTTTGACCTTTAAAATGGGTCGGACGGGCCGTGAGGGCCAACCGGATGCATAGACAAGGGCTTGACGGACATCCACAAAAAAATTTAGCATTTTTGACGTCAGAATCCGGATCACCCAAAAAATGGTTTGCTATAGCACACGAGAGTCGTCGAAATGAGGGGTATGCTCGCTCCGGGGCTCGTTTGACCTTTAAAATGGGTCGGACGGGCCGTGAGGGCCAACCGGATGCATAGACAAGGGCTTGACGGACATCCACAAAAAAATTTAGCATTTTTGACGTCAGAATCCGGATCACCCAAAAAATGGTTTGCTATAGCACACGAGAGTCGTCGAAATGAGGGGTATGCTCGCTCCGGGGCTCGTTTGACCTTTAAAATGGGTCGGACGGGCCGTGAGGGCCAACCGGATGCATAGACAAGGGCTTGACGGACATCCACAAAAAAATTTAGCATTTTTGACGTCAGAATCCGGATCACCCAAAAAATGGTTTGCTATAGCACACGAGAGTCGTCGAAATGAGGGGTATGCTCGCTCCGGGGCTCGTTTGACCTTTAAAATGGGTCGGACGGGCCGTGAGGGCCAACCGGATGCATAGACAAGGGCTTGACGGACATCCACAAAAAAATTTAGCATTTTTGACGTCAGAATCCGGATCACCCAAAAAATGGTTTGCTATAGCACACGAGAGTCGTCGAAATGAGGGGTATGCTCGCTCCGGGGCTCGTTTGACCTTTAAAATGGGTCGGACGGGCCGTGAGGGCCAACCGGATGCATAGACAAGGGCTTGACGGACATCCACAAAAAAATTTAGCATTTTTGACGTCAGAATCCGGATCACCCAAAAAATGGTTTGCTATAGCACACGAGAGTCGTCGAAATGAGGGGTATGCTCGCTCCGGGGCTCGTTTGACCTTTAAAATGGGTCGGACGGGCCGTGAGGGCCAACCGGATGCATAGACAAGGGCTTGACGGACATCCACAAAAAAATTTAGCATTTTTGACGTCAGAATCCGGATCACCCAAAAAATGGTTTGCTATAGCACACGAGAGTCGTCGAAATGAGGGGTATGCTCGCTCCGGGGCTCGTTTGACCTTTAAAATGGGTCGGACGGGCCGTGAGGGCCAACCGGATGCATAGACAAGGGCTTGACGGACATCCACAAAAAAATTTAGCATTTTTGACGTCAGAATCCGGATCACCCAAAAAATGGTTTGCTATAGCACACGAGAGTCGTCGAAATGAGGGGTATGCTCGCTCCGGGGCTCGTTTGACCTTTAAAATGGGTCGGACGGGCCGTGAGGGCCAACCGGATGCATAGACAAGGGCTTGACGGACATCCACAAAAAAATTTAGCATTTTTGACGTCAGAATCCGGATCACCCAAAAAATGGTTTGCTATAGCACACGAGAGTCGTCGAAATGAGGGGTATGCTCGCTCCGGGGCTCGTTTGACCTTTAAAATGGGTCGGACGGGCCGTGAGGGCCAACCGGATGCATAGACAAGGGCTTGACGGACATCCACAAAAAAATTTAGCATTTTTGACGTCAGAATCCGGATCACCCAAAAAATGGTTTGCTATAGCACACGAGAGTCGTCGAAATGAGGGGTATGCTCGCTCCGGGGCTCGTTTGACCTTTAAAATGGGTCGGACGGGCCGTGAGGGCCAACCGGATGCATAGACAAGGTCTTGACGGACATCCACAAAAAAATTTAGCATTTTTGACGTCAGAATCCGGATCACCCAAAAAATGGTTTGCTATAGCAAACGAAAGTCGTCGAAATGAGGGGTATGCTCGCTCTGGGGCTCGTTTGACCTTCAAAATGGGTCAGACGGGCCGTGAAGGCCAACCGGATGCATTAAAAAAGGTCTTGACGGACGTCCACAAAAAAATTTGGCATTTTTGACGTCGGAATCCGGATCACCCAAAAAACTGTTTTGCTATAGCACACGAAAATCGTCGAAATTAGGGGTATGCTCGCTCCGAAGCTCGTTTGACCTTCAAAATGGGTCGGACGGGCCGTGAGGGCCAACCGGATGCATAGACAAGGTCTTGACGGACGTCCACAAAAAAATTTGGCATTTTTGACGTCGGAATCCGGATCACCCAAAAAACTGTTTTGCTATAGCACACGAAAATCGTCGAAATTAGGGGTATGCTCGCTCCGAAGCTCGTTTGACCTTCAAAATGGGTCGGACGGGCCGTGAGGGCCATACGGATGCATAGACAAGGTCTTGACAGACGTCCACAAAAAATTTTGGCATTTTTGACGTCGGAATCCGGATCACCCGAAAAATGGTTTGCTATAGCACACGAAAGTCGTCGAAACGAGGGGTATGCTCACTCCGGGGCTCGTTTGACCTTTAAAATGGGTCGGACTGAGGGCCAACCGGATGCATAGACAAGGTCTTGACGGACGTCCACAAAAAAAATTGGCATTTTTGACGTCGGAATCCGGATCACCCGAAAAATGGTTTGCTATAGCACACGAAAGTCGTCGAAACGAGGGGTATGCTCACTCCGGGGCTCGTTTGACCTTTAAAATGGGTCGGACTGAGGGCCAACCGGATGCATAGACAAGGTCTTGACGGACGTCCACAAAAAAAATTGGCATTTTTGACGTCGGAATCCGGATCACCCGAAAAATGGTTTGCTATAGCACACGAAAGTCGTCGAAACGAGGGGTATGCTCACTCCGGGGCTCGTTTGACCTTTAAAATGGGTCGGACTGAGGGCCAACCGGATGCATAGACAAGGTCTTGACGGACGTCCACAAAAAAAATTGGCATTTTTGACGTCGGAATCCGGATCACCCGAAAAATGGTTTGCTATAGCACACGAAAGTCGTCGAAACGAGGGGTATGCTCACTCCGGGGCTCGTTTGACCTTTAAAATGGGTCGGACTGAGGGCCAACCGGATGCATAGACAAGGTCTTGACGGACGTCCACAAAAAAAATTGGCATTTTTGACGTCGGAATCCGGATCACCCGAAAAATGGTTTGCTATAGCACACGAAAGTCGTCGAAACGAGGGGTATGCTCACTCCGGGGCTCGTTTGACCTTTAAAATGGGTCGGACTGAGGGCCAACCGGATGCATAGACAAGGTCTTGACGGACGTCCACAAAAAAAATTGGCATTTTTGACGTCGGAATCCGGATCACCCGAAAAATGGTTTGCTATAGCACACGAAAGTCGTCGAAACGAGGGGTATGCTCACTCCGGGGCTCGTTTGACCTTTAAAATGGGTCGGACTGAGGGCCAACCGGATGCATAGACAAGGTCTTGACGGACGTCCACAAAAAAAATTGGCATTTTTGACGTCGGAATCCGGATCACCCGAAAAATGGTTTGCTATAGCACACGAAAGTCGTCGAAACGAGGGGTATGCTCACTCCGGGGCTCGTTTGACCTTTAAAATGGGTCGGACTGAGGGCCAACCGGATGCATAGACAAGGTCTTGACGGACGTCCACAAAAAAAATTGGCATTTTTGACGTCGGAATCCGGATCACCCGAAAAATGGTTTGCTATAGCACACGAAAGTCGTCGAAACGAGGGGTATGCTCACTCCGGGGCTCGTTTGACCTTTAAAATGGGTCGGACTGAGGGCCAACCGGATGCATAGACAAGGTCTTGACGGACGTCCACAAAAAAAATTGGCATTTTTGACGTCGGAATCCGGATCACCCGAAAAATGGTTTGCTATAGCACACGAAAGTCGTCGAAACGAGGGGTATGCTCACTCCGGGGCTCGTTTGACCTTTAAAATGGGTCGGACTGAGGGCCAACCGGATGCATAGACAAGGTCTTGACGGACGTCCACAAAAAAAATTGGCATTTTTGACGTCGGAATCCGGATCACCCGAAAAATGGTTTGCTATAGCACACGAAAGTCGTCGAAACGAGGGGTATGCTCACTCCGGGGCTCGTTTGACCTTTAAAATGGGTCGGACTGAGGGCCAACCGGATGCATAGACAAGGTCTTGACGGACGTCCACAAAAAAAATTGGCATTTTTGACGTCGGAATCCGGATCACCCGAAAAATGGTTTGCTATAGCACACGAAAGTCGTCGAAACGAGGGGTATGCTCACTCCGGGGCTCGTTTGACCTTTAAAATGGGTCGGACTGAGGGCCAACCGGATGCATAGACAAGGTCTTGACGGACGTCCACAAAAAAAATTGGCATTTTTGACGTCGGAATCCGGATCACCCGAAAAATGGTTTGCTATAGCACACGAAAGTCGTCGAAACGAGGGGTATGCTCACTCCGGGGCTCGTTTGACCTTTAAAATGGGTCGGACTGAGGGCCAACCGGATGCATAGACAAGGTCTTGACGGACGTCCACAAAAAAAATTGGCATTTTTGACGTCGGAATCCGGATCACCCGAAAAATGGTTTGCTATAGCACACGAAAGTCGTCGAAATGAGGGGTATGCTCACTCCGGGGCTCGTTTGACCTTTAAAATGGGTCGGACTGAGGGCCAACCGGATGCATAGACAAGGTCTTGACGGACGTCCACAAAAAAAATTGGCATTTTTGACGTCGGAATCCGGGTCACCCAAAAAATGGTTTGCTATAGCACATGAATATCGTCGAAATGAGGGGTATGCTCGCTTCGGGGCTCGTTTGACCTTCCAAATGGGTCGGACAAGC
>NC_028643.1:69314436-69320354 GCF_001406875.1 Solanum pennellii | reverse complement strand
GGACGTCCACAAAAAAATTTGGCATTTTTGACGTCGGAATCCGGATCACCCAAAAAATTGTTTGCTATAGCACACGAAAGTCGTCGAAATGAGGGGTATGCTCATTCTAGGGCTCGTTTGACCTTCAAAATGGGTCGGACGGGCCGTGAGGGCCAACCGGATGCATAGAGAAGGTCTTGAAAGACGTCCACAAAAAATATTGGCATTTTTGACGTCGGAATCCGGATCACCCAAAAAATAGTTTGCTATAAGACACGAAAATCCTCGAAATGAGGGGTATGCTCGCTCCGGATCTCGTTTGACATTCAAAATGGGTCGAACGGGCCGGGAGGGCCAACCGGATGCATAGAGAAGGTCTTGAAAGACGTCCACAAAAAATATTGGCATTTTTGACGTCGGAATCCGGATCACCCAAAAAATAGTTTGCTATAAGACACGAAAATCCTCGAAATGAGGGGTATGCTCGCTCCGGATCTCGTTTGACATTCAAAATGGGTCGAACGGGCCGGGAGGGCCAACCGGATGCATAGAGAAGGTCTTGAAAGACGTCCACAAAAAATATTGGCATTTTTGACGTCGGAATCCGGATCACCCAAAAAATAGTTTGCTATAAGACACGAAAATCCTCGAAATGAGGGGTATGCTCGCTCCGGATCTCGTTTGACATTCAAAATGGGTCGAACGGGCCGGGAGGGCCAACCGGATGCATAGAGAAGGTCTTGAAAGACGTCCACAAAAAATATTGGCATTTTTGACGTCGGAATCCGGATCACCCAAAAAATAGTTTGCTATAAGACACGAAAATCCTCGAAATGAGGGGTATGCTCGCTCCGGATCTCGTTTGACATTCAAAATGGGTCGAACGGGCCGGGAGGGCCAACCGGATGCATAGAGAAGGTCTTGAAAGACGTCCACAAAAAATATTGGCATTTTTGACGTCGGAATCCGGATCACCCAAAAAATAGTTTGCTATAAGACACGAAAATCCTCGAAATGAGGGGTATGCTCGCTCCGGATCTCGTTTGACATTCAAAATGGGTCGAACGGGCCGGGAGGGCCAACCGGATGCATAGAGAAGGTCTTGAAAGACGTCCACAAAAAATATTGGCATTTTTGACGTCGGAATCCGGATCACCCAAAAAATAGTTTGCTATAAGACACGAAAATCCTCGAAATGAGGGGTATGCTCGCTCCGGATCTCGTTTGACATTCAAAATGGGTCGAACGGGCCGGGAGGGCCAACCGGATGCATAGAGAAGGTCTTGAAAGACGTCCACAAAAAATATTGGCATTTTTGACGTCGGAATCCGGATCACCCAAAAAATAGTTTGCTATAAGACACGAAAATCCTCGAAATGAGGGGTATGCTCGCTCCGGATCTCGTTTGACATTCAAAATGGGTCGAACGGGCCGGGAGGGCCAACCGGATGCATAGAGAAGGTCTTGAAAGACGTCCACAAAAAATATTGGCATTTTTGACGTCGGAATCCGGATCACCCAAAAAATAGTTTGCTATAAGACACGAAAATCCTCGAAATGAGGGGTATGCTCGCTCCGGATCTCGTTTGACATTCAAAATGGGTCGAACGGGCCGGGAGGGCCAACCGGATGCATAGAGAAGGTCTTGAAAGACGTCCACAAAAAATATTGGCATTTTTGACGTCGGAATCCGGATCACCCAAAAAATAGTTTGCTATAAGACACGAAAATCCTCGAAATGAGGGGTATGCTCGCTCCGGATCTCGTTTGACATTCAAAATGGGTCGAACGGGCCGGGAGGGCCAACCGGATGCATAGAGAAGGTCTTGAAAGACGTCCACAAAAAATATTGGCATTTTTGACGTCGGAATCCGGATCACCCAAAAAATAGTTTGCTATAAGACACGAAAATCCTCGAAATGAGGGGTATGCTCGCTCCGGATCTCGTTTGACATTCAAAATGGGTCGAACGGGCCGGGAGGGCCAACCGGATGCATAGAGAAGGTCTTGAAAGACGTCCACAAAAAATATTGGCATTTTTGACGTCGGAATCCGGATCACCCAAAAAATAGTTTGCTATAAGACACGAAAATCCTCGAAATGAGGGGTATGCTCGCTCCGGATCTCGTTTGACATTCAAAATGGGTCGAACGGGCCGGGAGGGCCAACCGGATGCATAGACAAGGTCTTGACGGACGTCCACAAAAAAATTTGGCATTTTTGACGTCGAAATCCGGATCACCCAAAAAATAGTTTGCTATAAGACACGAAAATCCTCGAAATGAGGGGTATGCTTGCTCCGGAGCTCGTTCGACCTTCAAAATGGGTCGGACTGGCCGTGAGGGCCAACCGGATGCATAGACGAGGTCTTGACGGACGTCCACAAAAAATATGGCATTTTTGACGTCGGAATCCGGATCACCCAAAAAATTGTTTGCTATAGCACACAAAAATCATCGAAATGAGGGATATGCTCGCTCCGGGGCTCGTTTGACCTTCAAAATGGGTCGGACGGGCCGTGAGGGCCAACCGGATGCATAGAGAAGGTCTTGAAAGACGTCCACAAAAAATNGAGGTCTTGACGGACGTCCACAAAAAATATGGCATTTTTGACGTCGGAATCCGGATCACCCAAAAAATTGTTTGCTATAGCACACAAAAATCATCGAAATGAGGGATATGCTCGCTCCGGGGCTCGTTTGACCTTCAAAATGGGTCGAACGGGCCGTGAGGGCCAACCGGATGCATAGAGAAGGTCTTGACAGACGTCCACAAAAAATATGGCATTTTTGACGTCGGAATCCCGATCACCCAAAAAATGGTTTGCTATAGCACACGAAAATCATCGAAATGAGGGATATGCTCGCTCCGGGGCTCGTTTGACCTTCAAAATGGGTCGGACAGGCCGTGAGGGGCAACCGGATGCATAGAGAAGGTCTTGACAGACGTCCACAAAAAATATGGCATTTTTGACGTCGGAATCCCGATCACCCAAAAAATGGTTTGCTATAGCACACGAAAATCATCGAAATGAGGGATATGCTCGCTCCGGGGCTCGTTTGACCTTCAAAATGGGTCGGACAGGCCGTGAGGGGCAACCGGATGCATAGAGAAGGTCTTGACAGACGTCCACAAAAAATATGGCATTTTTGACGTCGGAATCCCGATCACCCAAAAAATGGTTTGCTATAGCACACGAAAATCATCGAAATGAGGGATATGCTCGCTCCGGGGCTCGTTTGACCTTCAAAATGGGTCGGACAGGCCGTGAGGGGCAACCGGATGCATAGAGAAGGTCTTGACAGACGTCCACAAAAAATATGGCATTTTTGACGTCGGAATCCCGATCACCCAAAAAATGGTTTGCTATAGCACACGAAAATCATCGAAATGAGGGATATGCTCGCTCCGGGGCTCGTTTGACCTTCAAAATGGGTCGGACAGGCCGTGAGGGGCAACCGGATGCATAGAGAAGGTCTTGACAGACGTCCACAAAAAATATGGCATTTTTGACGTCGGAATCCCGATCACCCAAAAAATGGTTTGCTATAGCACACGAAAATCATCGAAATGAGGGATATGCTCGCTCCGGGGCTCGTTTGACCTTCAAAATGGGTCGGACAGGCCGTGAGGGGCAACCGGATGCATAGAGAAGGTCTTGACAGACGTCCACAAAAAATATGGCATTTTTGACGTCGGAATCCCGATCACCCAAAAAATGGTTTGCTATAGCACACGAAAATCATCGAAATGAGGGATATGCTCGCTCCGGGGCTCGTTTGACCTTCAAAATGGGTCGGACAGGCCGTGAGGGGCAACCGGATGCATAGAGAAGGTCTTGACAGACGTCCACAAAAAATATGGCATTTTTGACGTCGGAATCCCGATCACCCAAAAAATGGTTTGCTATAGCACACGAAAATCATCGAAATGAGGGATATGCTCGCTCCGGGGCTCGTTTGACCTTCAAAATGGGTCGGACAGGCCGTGAGGGGCAACCGGATGCATAGAGAAGGTCTTGACAGACGTCCACAAAAAATATGGCATTTTTGACGTCGGAATCCCGATCACCCAAAAAATGGTTTGCTATAGCACACGAAAATCATCGAAATGAGGGATATGCTCGCTCCGGGGCTCGTTTGACCTTCAAAATGGGTCGGACAGGCCGTGAGGGGCAACCGGATGCATAGAGAAGGTCTTGACAGACGTCCACAAAAAATATGGCATTTTTGACGTCGGAATCCCGATCACCCAAAAAATGGTTTGCTATAGCACACGAAAATCATCGAAATGAGGGATATGCTCGCTCCGGGGCTCGTTTGACCTTCAAAATGGGTCGGACAGGCCGTGAGGGGCAACCGGATGCATAGAGAAGGTCTTGACAGACGTCCACAAAAAATATGGCATTTTTGACGTCGGAATCCCGATCACCCAAAAAATGGTTTGCTATAGCACACGAAAATCATCGAAATGAGGGATATGCTCGCTCCGGGGCTCGTTTGACCTTCAAAATGGGTCGGACAGGCCGTGAGGGGCAACCGGATGCATAGAGAAGGTCTTGACAGACGTCCACAAAAAATATGGCATTTTTGACGTCGGAATCCCGATCACCCAAAAAATGGTTTGCTATAGCACACGAAAATCATCGAAATGAGGGATATGCTCGCTCCGGGGCTCGTTTGACCTTCAAAATGGGTCGGACAGGCCGTGAGGGGCAACCGGATGCATAGAGAAGGTCTTGACAGACGTCCACAAAAAATATGGCATTTTTGACGTCGGAATCCCGATCACCCAAAAAATGGTTTGCTATAGCACACGAAAATCGTCGAAATGAGAGGTATGCTCGCTCCGGGACTCGTTTGACCTTCAAAATGGGTCGGACAGGCCGTGAGGGGCAACCGGATGCATAGACAAGGTCTTGACGGACGTCCACAAAAAAAATTGGCTTTTTTGACGTCGGAATCCCGATCACCCAAAAAATGGTTTGCTATAGCACACGAAAGTCATCAAAATGAGGGGTATGCTCGCTCCGGGGCTCGTTTGACCTTCAAAATGGGTCGAACGGGCCGTGAGGGCCAACCGGATGCATAGACAAGGTCTTGAAGGATGTCCACAAAAACATTTGGCATGTTTGACGTCGGAATCCGGATCACCCAGAAAATGGTTTGCTATAGCACACGAAAGTCGTCGAAATGAGGGGTATGCTCGCTCCGGAGCTCGTTTGACCTTCAAAATGGGTCGGACTAGCCGTGAGGGCCAATCGGATGCATAGATGAGGTCTTGACGGATGTCCACAAAAACATTTGGCATGTTTGACGTCGGAATCCGGATCACCCAGAAAATGGTTTGCTATAGCACACGAAAGTCGTCGAAATGAGGGGTATGCTCGCTCCGGAGCTCGTTTGACCTTCAAAATGGGTCGGACTAGCCGTGAGGGCCAATCGGATGCATAGATGAGGTCTTGACGGATGTCCACAAAAAATATGGCATTTTTGACGTCGGAATCCAGATCAATTAAAAAATTGTTTGCTATAGCACACGAAAGTCGTTGAAATGAGAGGTATGCTCGCTCCGGGGCTCGTTTGACCTTCAAAATGGGTCGGACGGGCCGTGGGGGACAACCGGATGCATAGACAAGGTCTTGACAGACGTCCACAAAAAAATTTGGCATTTTTGACGTCGGAATCCGGATCACCCAAAAATGGTTTGCTATAGCACACGAAAGTCGTCAAAATGAGGGGTATGCTCGCTCCGGGGCTCGTTTGACCTTCAAAATGGGTCGGACTGGTCGTGAGGGCCAACCGGATGCATAGACGAGGTCTTGACGGACGTCCACAATAATTATGGCATTTTTGATGTCGGAATCCGGATCACCCAAAAAATTGTTTGCGCACACGAAAATCGTCGAAATGAGGGGTATGCTCGCTCCGGGGCTCGTT
>NC_028643.1:69313617-69314208 GCF_001406875.1 Solanum pennellii | reverse complement strand
TTGACGGACATCCACAAAAAAATTTGGCATTTTTGACGTCGGAATCCGGATCACCCAAAAAATGGTTTGCTATAGCAAATGAAAGTCGTCGAAATGAGGGGTATGCTCACTCTAGGGCTCGTTTGACCTTCAAAATGGGTCGGACGGGCCGTGAGGGCAAAGCGGATGCATAGCCAAGATCTTGACGGACGTCCACAAAAAAATTTGGCTTTTTTGACGTCGGAATCCGGATCACCCAAAAAATGGTTTGCTATAGCACACGAAAGTCGTCGAAATGAGGGGTATTGTCGCTCCGGGGCTCGTTTGACCTTCAAAATGGGTCGTACGGGCCGTGAGGGCCAACCGGATGCATAGAAAAGGTCTAGACAGACGTCCAGAAAAAAATTTGGCATTTTTGATGTCGGAATCCGGGTCACCCAAAAAATGGTTTGCTATAGCACACGAAAGTCGTCGAAATGAGGGGTATGCTCGCTCCGGGGCTCGTTTGACCATCAAAATGGGTCGGACTGGTCGTGAGGGCCAACCGGATGCATAGACGAGGTCTTGACAGACGTCCACAAAAAAATTGGCATTTTTGACGTCGGAATCCGG
>NC_028643.1:69312804-69313561 GCF_001406875.1 Solanum pennellii | reverse complement strand
AAAATCGTCGAAATGAGGGGTATGCTCGCTCCGGGGCTCTTTCACCTTCAAAATGGGTCGGACGGGCCGTGAGGGCCAACCGGATGCAGAAACAAGGTCTTGACGGACGTTCACAAAAAAATTTGGCATTTTTGATGTTGGAATCTGGATCACCCTAAAAATGGTTTGCTATAGCACACGAAAATCGTCGAAATTAGGGGTATGCTTGCTCCGGGGCTCGTTTGACCTTTAAAATGGGTCGGACGGGCCGTGAGGGACAACCGGATGCATAGAAAAGGTATTGACGGACGTCCACAAAAAAATTTGGCATTTTTGACGTCGGAATCCGGATCACCCAAAAAATGGTTTGCAATAGCACACGAAAGTCGTCGAAATGAGGGGTATGCTCGCTCCGGGGCTCGTTTCACATTCAAAATGGGTCGAACGGGCCGTGAGGGCCAACCGGATGCATAGATAAGGTCTTGACGGACGTCCACAAAAAAATTTGGCATTTTTGACATCGGAATCCGGATCACCCAAAAAATGGTTTGCTATAGCAAACGAAAGTCGACGAAATGAGGGGTATGCTCGCTCCGGGGCTCATTTGACCTTCAAAATGGGTCGGACGGGCCGTGAGGGCCAACCGGATGCATAAACAAGGACTTGACAGATGTCCACAAAAAAATTTGGCATTTTAGACGTCGGAATCCAGATCACCCAAAAAATGGTTTGCTATAGCACACGAAAGTCGTCGAAATGAGGGGTATGCTCGCTCCGG
>NC_028643.1:69312451-69312552 GCF_001406875.1 Solanum pennellii | reverse complement strand
ACGTCCACAAAAAAATTTTGCATTTTTGACGTCGGAATCCGGATCACCCAAAAAATGGTTTGCATAGCAACACGAAAATCGTCAAAATGAGGGGTATGCTC
>NC_028643.1:69312340-69312428 GCF_001406875.1 Solanum pennellii | reverse complement strand
GGGCTCGTTTGACCTTCAAAATGGGTCGGACGGGCCGTGAGGGCCAACCGGATGCATAAACAAGGACTTGACATATGTCCACAAAAAA
>NC_028643.1:69309188-69312300 GCF_001406875.1 Solanum pennellii | reverse complement strand
CCAAAAAATGGTTTGCTATAGCACACGAAAGTCGTCGAAATGAGGGGTATGCTCGCTCTGGGGCTCGTTTGACATTCAAAATGGGTCGAACGGGCCGTGAGGGCCAACCGGATGCATAGATAAGGTCTTNAACCGGATGCATAGACAAGGTCTTGACGGACGTCCACAAAAAAATTTGGCATTTTTGACGTCGGAATCCGGATCACCCAAAAAATGGTTTGCTATAGCTAACTAAAGTCATCGAAATGAGGGGTATGCTCGCTCTGGGGCTCTTTTGACCTTCAAAAGGGGTCGGACGGGCCGTGAGGCCAACAGAATGCATAGACAAGGTATTGACGGACGTCCACAAAAAAAATTGGCATTTTTGACGTCGGAATCCGGATCACCCAAAAAATGGTTTGCTATAGTACACGAAAGTCGTCGAAAGGAGGGGTATGCTCGCTCCGGGGCTCGTTTGACATTCAAAATGGGTCGAACGGGCCGTGAGGGCCAACCGGATGCATAGACAAGGTCTTGACGGACGTCCACAAAAAAATTTGGCATTTTTGACGTCGGAATCCGGATCACCCAAAAAATGGTTCGCTATAGCAAACGAAAGTCGTCGAAAGGAGGGGTATGCTCGCTCTGGGCTTGTTTGACCTTCAAAATGGGTCGGACCGGCCGTGAGGGCCAACCGGATGCATAGACGAGGTCTTGGCGGACGTCCACAAAAAAATTTGGCATTTTTGACGTCGGAATCCGGTCACCCAAAAAATGGTTTGCTATAGCACACGAAAGTCGTCGAAATGAGGGGTATGCTCACTCCGGGGCTCATTTGACCTTCAAAATGGGTCGGACTGGTCGTGAGGGCCAACCGGATGCATAGACGAGGTCTTGGCGGACGTTCACAAAAAAATTTGGCAATTTTGACGTCGGAATCCGGTCCCCCAAAAAATGGTTTGCTATAGCACACGAAAGTCGTCGAAAGGAGGGGTATGCTCGCTCCGGGGCTCATCTGACCTTCAAAATGGGTCGGACTGGTCGTGAGGGCCAACCGGATGCATAGACGAGGTCTTGGCGGACGTTCACAAAAAAATTTGGCAATTTTGACGTCGGAATCCGGTCCCCCAAAAAATGGTTTGCTATAGCACACGAAAGTCGTCGAAAGGAGGGGTATGCTCGCTCCGGGGCTCATCTGACCTTCAAAATGGGTCGGACTGGTCGTGAGGGCCAACCGGATGCATAGACGAGGTCTTGGCGGACGTTCACAAAAAAATTTGGCAATTTTGACGTCGGAATCCGGTCCCCCAAAAAATGGTTTGCTATAGCACACGAAAGTCGTCGAAAGGAGGGGTATGCTCGCTCCGGGGCTCATCTGACCTTCAAAATGGGTCGGACTGGTCGTGAGGGCCAACCGGATGCATAGACGAGGTCTTGGCGGACGTTCACAAAAAAATTTGGCAATTTTGACGTCGGAATCCGGTCCCCCAAAAAATGGTTTGCTATAGCACACGAAAGTCGTCGAAAGGAGGGGTATGCTCGCTCCGGGGCTCATCTGACCTTCAAAATGGGTCGGACTGGTCGTGAGGGCCAACCGGATGCATAGACGAGGTCTTGGCGGACGTTCACAAAAAAATTTGGCAATTTTGACGTCGGAATCCGGTCCCCCAAAAAATGGTTTGCTATAGCACACGAAAGTCGTCGAAAGGAGGGGTATGCTCGCTCCGGGGCTCATCTGACCTTCAAAATGGGTCGGACTGGTCGTGAGGGCCAACCGGATGCATAGACGAGGTCTTGGCGGACGTTCACAAAAAAATTTGGCAATTTTGACGTCGGAATCCGGTCCCCCAAAAAATGGTTTGCTATAGCACACGAAAGTCGTCGAAAGGAGGGGTATGCTCGCTCCGGGGCTCATCTGACCTTCAAAATGGGTCGGACTGGTCGTGAGGGCCAACCGGATGCATAGACGAGGTCTTGGCGGACGTTCACAAAAAAATTTGGCAATTTTGACGTCGGAATCCGGTCCCCCAAAAAATGGTTTGCTATAGCACACGAAAGTCGTCGAAAGGAGGGGTATGCTCGCTCCGGGGCTCATCTGACCTTCAAAATGGGTCGGACTGGTCGTGAGGGCCAACCGGATGCATAGACGAGGTCTTGGCGGACGTTCACAAAAAAATTTGGCAATTTTGACGTCGGAATCCGGTCCCCCAAAAAATGGTTTGCTATAGCACACGAAAGTCGTCGAAAGGAGGGGTATGCTCGCTCCGGGGCTCATCTGACCTTCAAAATGGGTCGGACTGGTCGTGAGGGCCAACCGGATGCATAGACGAGGTCTTGGCGGACGTTCACAAAAAAATTTGGCAATTTTGACGTCGGAATCCGGTCCCCCAAAAAATGGTTTGCTATAGCACACGAAAGTCGTCGAAAGGAGGGGTATGCTCGCTCCGGGGCTCATCTGACCTTCAAAATGGGTCGGACTGGTCGTGAGGGCCAACCGGATGCATAGACGAGGTCTTGGCGGACGTTCACAAAAAAATTTGGCAATTTTGACGTCGGAATCCGGTCCCCCAAAAAATGGTTTGCTATAGCACACGAAAGTCGTCGAAAGGAGGGGTATGCTCGCTCCGGGGCTCATCTGACCTTCAAAATGGGTCGGACTGGTCGTGAGGGCCAACCGGATGCATAGACGAGGTCTTGGCGGACGTTCACAAAAAAATTTGGCAATTTTGACGTCGGAATCCGGTCCCCCAAAAAATGGTTTGCTATAGCACACGAAAGTCGTCGAAAGGAGGGGTATGCTCGCTCCGGGGCTCATCTGACCTTCAAAATGGGTCGGACTGGTCGTGAGGGCCAACCGGATGCATAGACGAGGTCTTGACGGACGTCCACAAAAAATATGGCATTTTTGACGTCCGAATCCGGATCACCCAAAAATTTGTTTGCTATAGCACATGAAAATCGTCGAAATGAGGGGTATGCTCGCTCCGGGGCTCTTTGACCTTCAAAATGGGTCGGACGGGCCGTTAGGGCAACCCAGATGCATAGACAAGGTCTTGACGGACGTCCACAAAAAAATTTGGCATTTTTGACGTCGGAATCCGGATCACCCAAAAAATGGTTTGCTATAGCACAC
>NC_028643.1:69308594-69308914 GCF_001406875.1 Solanum pennellii | reverse complement strand
CACAAAAAAATTTGGCATTTTTGATGTTGGAATCCGGATCACCCAAAAAATGGTTTGCTATAGCACACGAAATGTCAAAATTAGGGGTATGCTCGCTCCGGGGCTCTTTCACCTTCAAAATGGGTCGGACGGGCCGTGAGGGCCAGCCGGATGCAGACAAGGTCTTGACGGACGTACACAAAAAAATTTGGCATTTTTGATGTTGGAATCCGGATCACCCAAAAAATGGTTTGCTATAGCACACGAAATCGTCGAAATTAGGGGTATGCTCGCACCGGGGCTCGTTTGACCTTCAAAATGGGTCGGACGGGCCGTGAGGG
>NC_028643.1:69302860-69308383 GCF_001406875.1 Solanum pennellii | reverse complement strand
CGGGGCTCGTTTGACATTCAAAATGGGTCGAACGGGCCGTGAGGGCCAACCGGATGCATAGACAAGTTCTTGACGGACGTCCACACACAAATTTGGCCTTTTTGACGTCGAAATTCGGATCACCCAAAAAATGGTTTGCTATAGCACACAAAAATCAGCGAAATGAGGGGTATGCTCGCTCCGGGGCTCGTTTGACCTTCAAAATGGGTCGGACTGGCCGTGAGGGCCAACCAGATGCATAGACAAGGTCTTGAAGGACGTCCACAAAAAATTTTGGCCTTTTTGACGTCGAAATTTAGATCACCCAAAAAATGGTTTGCTATAGCACACAAAAATCAGCGAAATGAGGGGTATGCTCGCTCCGGGGCTCGTTTGACCTTCAAAATGGGTCGGACGGGCCGTGAGGGCCAACCAGATGCATAGACAAGGTCTTGACGGACGTCCACAAAAAAATTTGGCATTTTTGACGTCGGAATCCGGATCACCCAAAAAATGGTTTGCTATAGCACACGAAAGTCAGCGAAATGAGGGGTATGCTCGCTCCGGGGCTCGTTTGACCTTCAAAATGGGTCGGACGGGCCGTGAGGGCCAACCAGATGCATAGACAAGGTCTTGACGGACGTCCACAAAAAAATTTGGCATTTTTGACGTCGGAATCCGGATCACCCAAAAAATGGTTTGCTATAGCACACGAAAGTCAGCGAAATGAGGGGTATGCTCGCTCCGGGGCTCGTTTGACCTTCAAAATGGGTCGGACGGGCCGTGAGGGCCAACCAGATGCATAGACAAGGTCTTGACGGACGTCCACAAAAAAATTTGGCATTTTTGACGTCGGAATCCGGATCACCCAAAAAATGGTTTGCTATAGCACACGAAAGTCAGCGAAATGAGGGGTATGCTCGCTCCGGGGCTCGTTTGACCTTCAAAATGGGTCGGACGGGCCGTGAGGGCCAACCAGATGCATAGACAAGGTCTTGACGGACGTCCACAAAAAAATTTGGCATTTTTGACGTCGGAATCCGGATCACCCAAAAAATGGTTTGCTATAGCACACGAAAGTCAGCGAAATGAGGGGTATGCTCGCTCCGGGGCTCGTTTGACCTTCAAAATGGGTCGGACGGGCCGTGAGGGCCAACCAGATGCATAGACAAGGTCTTGACGGACGTCCACAAAAAAATTTGGCATTTTTGACGTCGGAATCCGGATCACCCAAAAAATGGTTTGCTATAGCACACGAAAGTCAGCGAAATGAGGGGTATGCTCGCTCCGGGGCTCGTTTGACCTTCAAAATGGGTCGGACGGGCCGTGAGGGCCAACCAGATGCATAGACAAGGTCTTGACGGACGTCCACAAAAAAATTTGGCATTTTTGACGTCGGAATCCGGATCACCCAAAAAATGGTTTGCTATAGCACACGAAAGTCAGCGAAATGAGGGGTATGCTCGCTCCGGGGCTCGTTTGACCTTCAAAATGGGTCGGACGGGCCGTGAGGGCCAACCAGATGCATAGACAAGGTCTTGACGGACGTCCACAAAAAAATTTGGCATTTTTGACGTCGGAATCCGGATCACCCAAAAAATGGTTTGCTATAGCACACGAAAGTCAGCGAAATGAGGGGTATGCTCGCTCCGGGGCTCGTTTGACCTTCAAAATGGGTCGGACGGGCCGTGAGGGCCAACCAGATGCATAGACAAGGTCTTGACGGACGTCCACAAAAAAATTTGGCATTTTTGACGTCGGAATCCGGATCACCCAAAAAATGGTTTGCTATAGCACACGAAAGTCAGCGAAATGAGGGGTATGCTCGCTCCGGGGCTCGTTTGACCTTCAAAATGGGTCGGACGGGCCGTGAGGGCCAACCAGATGCATAGACAAGGTCTTGACGGACGTCCACAAAAAAATTTGGCATTTTTGACGTCGGAATCCGGATCACCCAAAAAATGGTTTGCTATAGCACACGAAAGTCAGCGAAATGAGGGGTATGCTCGCTCCGGGGCTCGTTTGACCTTCAAAATGGGTCGGACGGGCCGTGAGGGCCAACCAGATGCATAGACAAGGTCTTGACGGACGTCCACAAAAAAATTTGGCATTTTTGACGTCGGAATCCGGATCACCCAAAAAATGGTTTGCTATAGCACACGAAAGTCAGCGAAATGAGGGGTATGCTCGCTCCGGGGCTCGTTTGACCTTCAAAATGGGTCGGACGGGCCGTGAGGGCCAACCAGATGCATAGACAAGGTCTTGACGGACGTCCACAAAAAAATTTGGCATTTTTGACGTCGGAATCCGGATCACCCAAAAAATGGTTTGCTATAGCACACGAAAGTCAGCGAAATGAGGGGTATGCTCGCTCCGGGGCTCGTTTGACCTTCAAAATGGGTCGGACGGGCCGTGAGGGCCAACCAGATGCATAGACAAGGTCTTGACGGACGTCCACAAAAAAATTTGGCATTTTTGACGTCGGAATCCGGATCACCCAAAAAATGGTTTGCTATAGCACACGAAAGTCAGCGAAATGAGGGGTATGCTCGCTCCGGGGCTCGTTTGACCTTCAAAATGGGTCGGACGGGCCGTGAGGGCCAACCAGATGCATAGACAAGGTCTTGACGGACGTCCACAAAAAAATTTGGCATTTTTGACGTCGGAATCCGGATCACCCAAAAAATGGTTTGCTATAGCACACGAAAGTCAGCGAAATGAGGGGTATGCTCGCTCCGGGGCTCGTTTGACCTTCAAAATGGGTCGGACGGGCCGTGAGGGCCAACCAGATGCATAGACAAGGTCTTGACGGACGTCCACAAAAAAATTTGGCATTTTTGACGTCGGAATCCGGATCACCCAAAAAATGGTTTGCTATAGCACACGAAAGTCAGCGAAATGAGGGGTATGCTCGCTCCGGGGCTCGTTTGACCTTCAAAATGGGTCGGACGGGCCGTGAGGGCCAACCAGATGCATAGACAAGGTCTTGACGGACGTCCACAAAAAAATTTGGCATTTTTGACGTCGGAATCCGGATCACCCAAAAAATGGTTTGCTATAGCACACGAAAGTCAGCGAAATGAGGGGTATGCTCGCTCCGGGGCTCGTTTGACCTTCAAAATGGGTCGGACGGGCCGTGAGGGGCAACCGTATGCATAGACAAGGTCTTGACGGACATCCATAAAAAAATTTGGCATTTTTGACGTCGGAATCTGGATCACCCTAAAAATGGTGTGCTATAGCACACGAAAATCGTTGAAATGAGGGGTATGCTCGCTTCGGGGCTCGTTTGACCTTCCAAATGGGTCGGACAAGCCGTGATTGCCAACCGTATGCATAGACAAGGTCTTGACGGACGTCCATGAAAAAATTTGGCATTTTTGACGTCGGAATCCGGATCACCCAAAAAATGGTGTGCTATAGCACACGAAAATCGTCGAAATGAGGGGTATGCTCGCTCCGGGGCTCGTTTTACCTTCAAAATGGGTCTGACGGGCCGTGAGGGACAACCGGATGCATAGACAAGGTCTTGATGGATGTCCACAAAAAAATTTTGCATTTTTGACGTCGGAATCCGGATCACCCAAAAAATGGTTTGCTATAGCACACGAAAATCGTCGAAATGAGGGGTATGCTCGCTCCGGGGCTCGTTTGACCTTCAAAATGGGTTGGACGGGCCGTGAGGGCCAACCGGATTCATAGAGAGGGTCTTGACGGACGTCCACAAAAAAAATTGGCATTTTTGACGTCGGAATCCGGATCACCCAAAAAATGGTTTGCTATAGCACACGAAAATCGTCGAAATGAGGGGTATGCTCGCTCCGGGGCTCGTTTGACCTTCAAAATGGGTTGGACGGGCCGTGAGGGCCAACCGGATTCATAGAGAGGGTCTTGACGGACGTCCACAAAAAAAATTGGCATTTTTGACGTCGGAATCCGGATCACCCAAAAAATGGTTTGCTATAGCACACGAAAATCGTCGAAATGAGGGGTATGCTCGCTCCGGGGCTCGTTTGACCTTCAAAATGGGTTGGACGGGCCGTGAGGGCCAACCGGATTCATAGAGAGGGTCTTGACGGACGTCCACAAAAAAAATTGGCATTTTTGACGTCGGAATCCGGATCACCCAAAAAATGGTTTGCTATAGCACACGAAAATCGTCGAAATGAGGGGTATGCTCGCTCCGGGGCTCGTTTGACCTTCAAAATGGGTTGGACGGGCCGTGAGGGCCAACCGGATTCATAGAGAGGGTCTTGACGGACGTCCACAAAAAAAATTGGCATTTTTGACGTCGGAATCCGGATCACCCAAAAAATGGTTTGCTATAGCACACGAAAATCGTCGAAATGAGGGGTATGCTCGCTCCGGGGCTCGTTTGACCTTCAAAATGGGTTGGACGGGCCGTGAGGGCCAACCGGATTCATAGAGAGGGTCTTGACGGACGTCCACAAAAAAAATTGGCATTTTTGACGTCGGAATCCGGATCACCCAAAAAATGGTTTGCTATAGCACACGAAAATCGTCGAAATGAGGGGTATGCTCGCTCCGGGGCTCGTTTGACCTTCAAAATGGGTTGGACGGGCCGTGAGGGCCAACCGGATTCATAGAGAGGGTCTTGACGGACGTCCACAAAAAAAATTGGCATTTTTGACGTCGGAATCCGGATCACCCAAAAAATGGTTTGCTATAGCACACGAAAATCGTCGAAATGAGGGGTATGCTCGCTCCGGGGCTCGTTTGACCTTCAAAATGGGTTGGACGGGCCGTGAGGGCCAACCGGATTCATAGAGAGGGTCTTGACGGACGTCCACAAAAAAAATTGGCATTTTTGACGTCGGAATCCGGATCACCCAAAAAATGGTTTGCTATAGCACACGAAAATCGTCGAAATGAGGGGTATGCTCGCTCCGGGGCTCGTTTGACCTTCAAAATGGGTTGGACGGGCCGTGAGGGCCAACCGGATTCATAGAGAGGGTCTTGACGGACGTCCACAAAAAAAATTGGCATTTTTGACGTCGGAATCCGGATCACCCAAAAAATGGTTTGCTATAGCACACGAAAATCGTCGAAATGAGGGGTATGCTCGCTCCGGGGCTCGTTTGACCTTCAAAATGGGTTGGACGGGCCGTGAGGGCCAACCGGATTCATAGAGAGGGTCTTGACGGACGTCCACAAAAAAAATTGGCATTTTTGACGTCGGAATCCGGATCACCCAAAAAATGGTTTGCTATAGCACACGAAAATCGTCGAAATGAGGGGTATGCTCGCTCCGGGGCTCGTTTGACCTTCAAAATGGGTTGGACGGGCCGTGAGGGCCAACCGGATTCATAGAGAGGGTCTTGACGGACGTCCACAAAAAAAATTGGCATTTTTGACGTCGGAATCCGGATCACCCAAAAAATGGTTTGCTATAGCACACGAAAATCGTCGAAATGAGGGGTATGCTCGCTCCGGGGCTCGTTTGACCTTCAAAATGGGTTGGACGGGCCGTGAGGGCCAACCGGATTCATAGAGAAGGTCTAGATGGATGTCCACAAAAAAATA
>NC_028643.1:69302516-69302711 GCF_001406875.1 Solanum pennellii | reverse complement strand
GGGTCGGACGGGCCGTGAGGGACAACAGGATGCATAGACAAGGTCTTGATGGATGTCCACAAAAAAAATTGCATTTTTGACGTCGGAATCAGGATCACCCAAAAAATGGTTTTGCTATAGCACACGAAAATCGTCAAAATGAGGGGTATGCTCGCTCCGGGGCTCGTTTGACCTTCTAAAGGGGTCTGACGGGCC
>NC_028643.1:69300878-69302403 GCF_001406875.1 Solanum pennellii | reverse complement strand
ATGAGGGGTATGCTCGCTCCGGGGCTCGTTTGACCTTCAAAATGGGTCAGACGGGCCGTGAGGAACAACCGGATGCATAGACAAGGTCTTGACGGACGTCCACAAAAAAATTTTGCATTTTTGACGTCGGAATCCAGATCACCCAAAAAAATGGTTTGCTATAGCACACGAAAATCGTCGAAATGGGGGGTATGCTCGCTCCGGGGCTCGTTTGACCTTCAAAACGGGTCAGACGGGCCGTGAGGGCCAACCTGATGCATAGATAAGGTCTTGACGGACGTCCACAAAAATCTTTGGCATTTTTGACGTCGTAATCTGGATCACCCAAAAAATGGTTAGCTATAGCACACGAAAATCAACGAAATGAGGGGTATGCTCGCTCCGGGGCTCGTTTGACCATCAAAATGGGTCGGACTGGTCGTGAGGGCCAACCGGATGCATAGACGGATGTCCACAAAAAAATTTGGCATTTTTGACGTTGGAATCCGGATCACCCAAAAAATGGTTTGCTATAGCACACGAAAATCGTCGAAATGAGGGGTATGCTCGCTCCGGGGCTCGTTTGACCTTCAAAATGGGTCGGACGGGCCGTGAGGGCCAACCGGATGCATAGAAAAGGTCTTGACGGACGTCCACAAAAAAATTTGGCATTTTTGACGTTGGAATCCGGATCACCCAAAAAATGGTTTTGCTATAGCACACGAAAATCATCGAAATGAGGGGTATGCTCGCTCCGGAGCTCGTTTGACCTTCAAAATGGGTCGGACAGGTCGTGAGGGCCAAACGGATGCATAGTCGAGGTCTTGACGGACGTCCACAAAAAATATGGCATTTTTGACGTCGGAATTCGGATCACCCAAAAAATGGTTTGCTATAGCACACGAAAATCGTCGAAATGAGGGGTATGCTCGCTCCGGGGCTCGTTTGACCTTCAAAATGGGTCGTACGGGCTGTGAGGGACAACGGGATGCATAGACAAGGTCTTGACGGACGTCCACGAAAACATTTGGCATTTTTGACGTCGGAATCCGGATCACCCAAAAAATGGTTTGCTATTGCAAACGAAAGTTGTCGAAATGAAGGGTATGCTCGCTCTGGGCTCGTTTGACCTTCAAAATTGGTCGGACGGTCCGTGAGGGCCAACCGGATGCAGAGACAAGGTCTTGACGGACGTCCACAAAAATATTTGGTATTTTTGACGTCGGAATCCGAATCACCCAAAAAATAGTTTTCTATAGCACACGAAAATCGTCGTAATGAGGGGTATGCTCGCTCCGGGGCTCGTTTGACCTTCAAAATTGGTCGGACGGTCCGTGAGGGCCAACCGGATGCATAGACAAGGTCTTTGCGGACGTCCACCAAAATTTTTGGCATTTTTGACATCGGAATCCGGATCACCCAAAAAATGGTTTGCTATAGCACACGAAAATCGTCGAAATGAGGGGTATGCTCGCTCCGGGGCTCGTTTGACCTTCAAAATGGGTCGGACGGGCCGTGAGGGCCAACCGTATGCATTAACAAGGTC
>NC_028643.1:69293156-69300816 GCF_001406875.1 Solanum pennellii | reverse complement strand
TGCTATAGCACACGAAAGTCGTCGAAATGAGGGGTATGCTCGCTCCGGGGCTCGTTTGACATTTAAAATGGGTCGAACGGGCCGTGAGGTAAGGTCTTGACGGACGTCCACAAAAAAATTTGGCATTTTTGACGTCGGGATCCGGATCACCCAAAAAATGGTTTGCTTTTGCAAACGAAAGTCGTCGAAATGCGGGGTATGCTCGCTCTGGGGCTCGTTTGACCTTCAAAATGGGTCGGACGGGCCGTGAGGGCCAACCGGATGCAGAGACAAGGTCTTGAAGGACGTCCACAAAAAAATTTGGCATTTTTGATGTTGGAATCCGGATCACCCAAAAAATGGTTTGCTATAGCACACGAAAGTCGTCGAAATGAGGGGTATGCTCGCTCCGGGGCTCGTTTGACATTTAAAATGGGTCGAACGGGCCGTGAGGTAAGGTCTTGACGGACGTCCACAAAAAAATTTGGCATTTTTGATGTTGGAATCCGGATCACCCAAAAAATGGTTTGCTATAGCACACGAAAGTCGTCGAAATGAGGGGTATGCTCGCTCCGGGGCTCGTTTGACATTTAAAATGGGTCGAACGGGCCGTGAGGTAAGGTCTTGACGGACGTCCACAAAAAAATTTGGCATTTTTGATGTTGGAATCCGGATCACCCAAAAAATGGTTTGCTATAGCACACGAAAGTCGTCGAAATGAGGGGTATGCTCGCTCCGGGGCTCGTTTGACATTTAAAATGGGTCGAACGGGCCGTGAGGTAAGGTCTTGACGGACGTCCACAAAAAAATTTGGCATTTTTGATGTTGGAATCCGGATCACCCAAAAAATGGTTTGCTATAGCACACGAAAGTCGTCGAAATGAGGGGTATGCTCGCTCCGGGGCTCGTTTGACATTTAAAATGGGTCGAACGGGCCGTGAGGTAAGGTCTTGACGGACGTCCACAAAAAAATTTGGCATTTTTGATGTTGGAATCCGGATCACCCAAAAAATGGTTTGCTATAGCACACGAAAGTCGTCGAAATGAGGGGTATGCTCGCTCCGGGGCTCGTTTGACATTTAAAATGGGTCGAACGGGCCGTGAGGTAAGGTCTTGACGGACGTCCACAAAAAAATTTGGCATTTTTGATGTTGGAATCCGGATCACCCAAAAAATGGTTTGCTATAGCACACGAAAGTCGTCGAAATGAGGGGTATGCTCGCTCCGGGGCTCGTTTGACATTTAAAATGGGTCGAACGGGCCGTGAGGTAAGGTCTTGACGGACGTCCACAAAAAAATTTGGCATTTTTGATGTTGGAATCCGGATCACCCAAAAAATGGTTTGCTATAGCACACGAAAGTCGTCGAAATGAGGGGTATGCTCGCTCCGGGGCTCGTTTGACATTTAAAATGGGTCGAACGGGCCGTGAGGTAAGGTCTTGACGGACGTCCACAAAAAAATTTGGCATTTTTGATGTTGGAATCCGGATCACCCAAAAAATGGTTTGCTATAGCACACGAAAGTCGTCGAAATGAGGGGTATGCTCGCTCCGGGGCTCGTTTGACATTTAAAATGGGTCGAACGGGCCGTGAGGTAAGGTCTTGACGGACGTCCACAAAAAAATTTGGCATTTTTGATGTTGGAATCCGGATCACCCAAAAAATGGTTTGCTATAGCACACGAAAGTCGTCGAAATGAGGGGTATGCTCGCTCCGGGGCTCGTTTGACATTTAAAATGGGTCGAACGGGCCGTGAGGTAAGGTCTTGACGGACGTCCACAAAAAAATTTGGCATTTTTGATGTTGGAATCCGGATCACCCAAAAAATGGTTTGCTATAGCACACGAAAGTCGTCGAAATGAGGGGTATGCTCGCTCCGGGGCTCGTTTGACATTTAAAATGGGTCGAACGGGCCGTGAGGTAAGGTCTTGACGGACGTCCACAAAAAAATTTGGCATTTTTGATGTTGGAATCCGGATCACCCAAAAAATGGTTTGCTATAGCACACGAAAGTCGTCGAAATGAGGGGTATGCTCGCTCCGGGGCTCGTTTGACATTTAAAATGGGTCGAACGGGCCGTGAGGTAAGGTCTTGACGGACGTCCACAAAAAAATTTGGCATTTTTGATGTTGGAATCCGGATCACCCAAAAAATGGTTTGCTATAGCACACGAAAGTCGTCGAAATGAGGGGTATGCTCGCTCCGGGGCTCGTTTGACATTTAAAATGGGTCGAACGGGCCGTGAGGTAAGGTCTTGACGGACGTCCACAAAAAAATTTGGCATTTTTGATGTTGGAATCCGGATCACCCAAAAAATGGTTTGCTATAGCACACGAAAGTCGTCGAAATGAGGGGTATGCTCGCTCCGGGGCTCGTTTGACATTTAAAATGGGTCGAACGGGCCGTGAGGTAAGGTCTTGACGGACGTCCACAAAAAAATTTGGCATTTTTGATGTTGGAATCCGGATCACCCAAAAAATGGTTTGCTATAGCACACGAAAATCGTCGAAATTAGGGATATGCTCGATCCGGGGCTCGTTTGACCTTCAAAATGGGTCGGACGAGCTGTGAGGGACAACCGGATGCATAGACAAGGTCTTGACGGACGTCCACAAAAAAAATTGGCATTTTTGACGTCGGAATCCGGGTCACCCAAAAATGGTTTGCTATAGCACACAAAAATCGTCGAAATGAGGGGTATGCTCGCTCCGGGGCTCGTTTGACCTTCAAAATGGGTCGGACGGGCCGTGAGGGACAACAGGATGCATAGACAAGGTCTTGATGGATGTCCACAAAAAAAATTTCATTTTTGACGTCGGAATCTGGATCACCCAAAAAATGGTTTGCTAGAGCACACAAAAATCGTCGAAATGAGGGGTATGCTCGCTCCGGGGCTCGTTTGACCTTCAAAATGGGTCGGACGGGCCGTGAGGGACAACAGGATGCATAGACAAGGTCTTGATGGATGTCCACAAAAAAAATTTCATTTTTGACGTCGGAATCTGGATCACCCAAAAAATGGTTTGCTAGAGCACACAAAAATCGTCGAAATGAGGGGTATGCTCGCTCCGGGGCTCGTTTGACCTTCAAAATGGGTCGGACGGGCCGTGAGGGACAACAGGATGCATAGACAAGGTCTTGATGGATGTCCACAAAAAAAATTTCATTTTTGACGTCGGAATCTGGATCACCCAAAAAATGGTTTGCTAGAGCACACAAAAATCGTCGAAATGAGGGGTATGCTCGCTCCGGGGCTCGTTTGACCTTCAAAATGGGTCGGACGGGCCGTGAGGGACAACAGGATGCATAGACAAGGTCTTGATGGATGTCCACAAAAAAAATTTCATTTTTGACGTCGGAATCTGGATCACCCAAAAAATGGTTTGCTAGAGCACACAAAAATCGTCGAAATGAGGGGTATGCTCGCTCCGGGGCTCGTTTGACCTTCAAAATGGGTCGGACGGGCCGTGAGGGACAACAGGATGCATAGACAAGGTCTTGATGGATGTCCACAAAAAAAATTTCATTTTTGACGTCGGAATCTGGATCACCCAAAAAATGGTTTGCTAGAGCACACAAAAATCGTCGAAATGAGGGGTATGCTCGCTCCGGGGCTCGTTTGACCTTCAAAATGGGTCGGACGGGCCGTGAGGGACAACAGGATGCATAGACAAGGTCTTGATGGATGTCCACAAAAAAAATTTCATTTTTGACGTCGGAATCTGGATCACCCAAAAAATGGTTTGCTAGAGCACACAAAAATCGTCGAAATGAGGGGTATGCTCGCTCCGGGGCTCGTTTGACCTTCAAAATGGGTCGGACGGGCCGTGAGGGACAACAGGATGCATAGACAAGGTCTTGATGGATGTCCACAAAAAAAATTTCATTTTTGACGTCGGAATCTGGATCACCCAAAAAATGGTTTGCTAGAGCACACAAAAATCGTCGAAATGAGGGGTATGCTCGCTCCGGGGCTCGTTTGACCTTCAAAATGGGTCGGACGGGCCGTGAGGGACAACAGGATGCATAGACAAGGTCTTGATGGATGTCCACAAAAAAAATTTCATTTTTGACGTCGGAATCTGGATCACCCAAAAAATGGTTTGCTAGAGCACACAAAAATCGTCGAAATGAGGGGTATGCTCGCTCCGGGGCTCGTTTGACCTTCAAAATGGGTCGGACGGGCCGTGAGGGACAACAGGATGCATAGACAAGGTCTTGATGGATGTCCACAAAAAAAATTTCATTTTTGACGTCGGAATCTGGATCACCCAAAAAATGGTTTGCTAGAGCACACAAAAATCGTCGAAATGAGGGGTATGCTCGCTCCGGGGCTCGTTTGACCTTCAAAATGGGTCGGACGGGCCGTGAGGGACAACAGGATGCATAGACAAGGTCTTGATGGATGTCCACAAAAAAAATTTCATTTTTGACGTCGGAATCTGGATCACCCAAAAAATGGTTTGCTAGAGCACACAAAAATCGTCGAAATGAGGGGTATGCTCGCTCCGGGGCTCGTTTGACCTTCAAAATGGGTCGGACGGGCCGTGAGGGACAACAGGATGCATAGACAAGGTCTTGATGGATGTCCACAAAAAAAATTTCATTTTTGACGTCGGAATCTGGATCACCCAAAAAATGGTTTGCTAGAGCACACAAAAATCGTCGAAATGAGGGGTATGCTCGCTCCGGGGCTCGTTTGACCTTCAAAATGGGTCGGACGGGCCGTGAGGGACAACAGGATGCATAGACAAGGTCTTGATGGATGTCCACAAAAAAAATTTCATTTTTGACGTCGGAATCTGGATCACCCAAAAAATGGTTTGCTAGAGCACACAAAAATCGTCGAAATGAGGGGTATGCTCGCTCCGGGGCTCGTTTGACCTTCAAAATGGGTCGGACGGGCCGTGAGGGACAACAGGATGCATAGACAAGGTCTTGATGGATGTCCACAAAAAAAATTTCATTTTTGACGTCGGAATCTGGATCACCCAAAAAATGGTTTGCTAGAGCACACAAAAANGAAAATCGTCGAAATGAGGGGTATGCTCGCTTCGGAGCTCGTTTGACCTTCAAAATGGGTTGGACGGGCCGTGAGGGCCAACCGGATGCATAGACGAGGTCTTGATGAACGTCCACAAAAAAATTTGGCATTTTTGACGTCGGAATCTGGATCACCCAAAAAATGGTTTTGCTATAGAACACGAAAATCGTCAAAATGAGGGGTATGCTCGCTCCGGGGCTCGTTTGACCTTCAAAAAGAGTTAGACGGGCCGTGAGGGCCAACCGGATGCAAAGACAAGGTCTTGACGGACGTCCACAAAAAAATTTGGCATTTTTGACGTCGGAATCTGGATCACCCAAAAAATGGTTTTGCTATAGAACACGAAAATCGTCAAAATGAGGGGTATGCTCGCTCCGGGGCTCGTTTGACCTTCAAAAAGAGTTAGACGGGCCGTGAGGGCCAACCGGATGCATAGACGAGGTCTTGATGAACGTCCACAAAAAAATTTGGCATTTTTGACGTCGGAATCTGGATCACCCAAAAAATGGTTTTGCTATAGAACACGAAAATCGTCAAAATGAGGGGTATGCTCGCTCCGGGGCTCGTTTGACCTTCAAAAAGAGTTAGACGGGCCGTGAGGGCCAACCGGATGCATAGACGAGGTCTTGATGAACGTCCACAAAAAAATTTGGCATTTTTGACGTCGGAATCTGGATCACCCAAAAAATGGTTTTGCTATAGAACACGAAAATCGTCAAAATGAGGGGTATGCTCGCTCCGGGGCTCGTTTGACCTTCAAAAAGAGTTAGACGGGCCGTGAGGGCCAACCGGATGCATAGACGAGGTCTTGATGAACGTCCACAAAAAAATTTGGCATTTTTGACGTCGGAATCTGGATCACCCAAAAAATGGTTTTGCTATAGAACACGAAAATCGTCAAAATGAGGGGTATGCTCGCTCCGGGGCTCGTTTGACCTTCAAAAAGAGTTAGACGGGCCGTGAGGGCCAACCGGATGCATAGACGAGGTCTTGATGAACGTCCACAAAAAAATTTGGCATTTTTGACGTCGGAATCTGGATCACCCAAAAAATGGTTTTGCTATAGAACACGAAAATCGTCAAAATGAGGGGTATGCTCGCTCCGGGGCTCGTTTGACCTTCAAAAAGAGTTAGACGGGCCGTGAGGGCCAACCGGATGCATAGACGAGGTCTTGATGAACGTCCACAAAAAAATTTGGCATTTTTGACGTCGGAATCTGGATCACCCAAAAAATGGTTTTGCTATAGAACACGAAAATCGTCAAAATGAGGGGTATGCTCGCTCCGGGGCTCGTTTGACCTTCAAAAAGAGTTAGACGGGCCGTGAGGGCCAACCGGATGCATAGACGAGGTCTTGATGAACGTCCACAAAAAAATTTGGCATTTTTGACGTCGGAATCTGGATCACCCAAAAAATGGTTTTGCTATAGAACACGAAAATCGTCAAAATGAGGGGTATGCTCGCTCCGGGGCTCGTTTGACCTTCAAAAAGAGTTAGACGGGCCGTGAGGGCCAACCGGATGCATAGACGAGGTCTTGATGAACGTCCACAAAAAAATTTGGCATTTTTGACGTCGGAATCTGGATCACCCAAAAAATGGTTTTGCTATAGAACACGAAAATCGTCAAAATGAGGGGTATGCTCGCTCCGGGGCTCGTTTGACCTTCAAAAAGAGTTAGACGGGCCGTGAGGGCCAACCGGATGCATAGACGAGGTCTTGATGAACGTCCACAAAAAAATTTGGCATTTTTGACGTCGGAATCTGGATCACCCAAAAAATGGTTTTGCTATAGAACACGAAAATCGTCAAAATGAGGGGTATGCTCGCTCCGGGGCTCGTTTGACCTTCAAAAAGAGTTAGACGGGCCGTGAGGGCCAACCGGATGCATAGACGAGGTCTTGATGAACGTCCACAAAAAAATTTGGCATTTTTGACGTCGGAATCTGGATCACCCAAAAAATGGTTTTGCTATAGAACACGAAAATCGTCAAAATGAGGGGTATGCTCGCTCCGGGGCTCGTTTGACCTTCAAAAAGAGTTAGACGGGCCGTGAGGGCCAACCGGATGCATAGACGAGGTCTTGATGAACGTCCACAAAAAAATTTGGCATTTTTGACGTCGGAATCTGGATCACCCAAAAAATGGTTTTGCTATAGAACACGAAAATCGTCAAAATGAGGGGTATGCTCGCTCCGGGGCTCGTTTGACCTTCAAAAAGAGTTAGACGGGCCGTGAGGGCCAACCGGATGCATAGACAAGGTCTTGGCGGACGTCCACAAAAGTTTTTGGCATTTTTGACGTCGGCATCCGGATCACCCAAAAAATGGTTTGCTATAGCACACGAAAATCGTCGAAATGAGGGGCATGCTCGCTCCGGGGCTCGTTTGATCTTCAAAATGTGTCGGATGGGCTGTGAGGGACAACAGGATGCATAGACAAGGTCTTGATGGATGTCCACAAAAAAAAATTCATTTTTGACGTCGGAATCCGGATCACCCAAAAAATGGTTTGCTAGAGCACACGAAAATCGTCGAAATGAGGGGTATGCTCGCTCCGGGGATCGTTTGACATTCAAAATGGGTCGGACGGGCCGTGAGGGCCAACCGGATGCATAGACAAGGTCTTGACGGACGTC
>NC_028643.1:69293057-69293127 GCF_001406875.1 Solanum pennellii | reverse complement strand
ATCACCCAAAAAATGGTTTGCAATAGCACACGAAAATCGTCGAAATGAGGGGTATGCCCGCTCTGGGGTT
>NC_028643.1:69292747-69293031 GCF_001406875.1 Solanum pennellii | reverse complement strand
AAAAAGCCGTGATGGCCACCCGTATGCATAGACAAGGTCTTGACGGACGTCCACAAAAACATTTGGCATTTTTGACGTCGGAATCCGAATCACCCAAAAAATAGTTTTCTATAGCAAACGAAAATCGTCGAAATGAGAGGTATGCTCGCTCCGGGGCTCGTTTGTCCTTCAAAATGGGTCGGACGGGCTGTGAGGGCCAACCGGATGCATAGACAAGGTCTTGACAGACGTCCACAAAAAAATTTGGCATTTTTGACGTCGGAATCCGGGTCACCCAAAAATGG
>NC_028643.1:69292252-69292710 GCF_001406875.1 Solanum pennellii | reverse complement strand
TATAGCACACGAAAATCGTCGAAATGAGGCGTATGCTCGCTTCGGGGCTCGTTTGACCTTCAAAATGGGTCGGAAGGGCCGTGAGGGCCAACCGGATGCATAGACAAGGTCTTGACGGACGTCCACAAAAAAATTTGGCATTTTTGACGTCGGAATCCGGATCACCCAAAAAATGGTTTGCTATTGCAAACGAAAGTCGTCGAAATGAGGGGTATGCTCGCTCTGCGGCTCGTTTGACCTTCAAAATGGGTCGGACGGTCCGTGAGGGCCAACCGGATGCATAGACAAGGTCTTGGCGGACGTCCACAAAAAATTTTGGCATTTTTGACGTCGGAATCCGGATCACCCAAAAATGGTTTGCTATAGTACACGAAAATCGTCGAAATGAGGGGTATGCTCGCTCTGGGGCTTTTTTGACCTTCAAAATGGGTCGGACGGGCCGTGAGGGCCAACCGGAT
>NC_028643.1:69289583-69292000 GCF_001406875.1 Solanum pennellii | reverse complement strand
AATGGTTTGCTATAGCACACGAAAATCGTCGAAATGAGGGGTATGCTCGCTCCGGGGCTCGTTTGACCTTCAAAATCGGTCGGACGGGCTGTGAGGGACAACTGGATGCATAGACAAGGTCTTGACGGACGTCCACAAAAAAATTTGGCATTTTTGACGTCGGAATTCGGATCACCCAAAAAATGGTTTGCTATAGCACAAGAAAATCGTCGAAATGAGGGGTATGCTCGCTCCGGGGCTCTTTGGACCTTCAAAATGGGTCGGACGGGCCGTGAGGGCCAACCGGATGCATAGACAAGGTCTTGACGGACGTCCACAAAAACATTTGGCATTTTTGACGTCGGAATTCGGATCACCCAAAAAATGGTTTGCTATAGCACAAGAAAATCGTCGAAATGAGGGGTATGCTCGCTCCGGGGCTCTTTGGACCTTCAAAATGGGTCGGACGGGCCGTGAGGGCCAACCGGATGCATAGACAAGGTCTTGACGGACGTCCACAAAAACATTTGGCATTTTTGACGTCGGAATTCGGATCACCCAAAAAATGGTTTGCTATAGCACAAGAAAATCGTCGAAATGAGGGGTATGCTCGCTCCGGGGCTCTTTGGACCTTCAAAATGGGTCGGACGGGCCGTGAGGGCCAACCGGATGCATAGACAAGGTCTTGACGGACGTCCACAAAAACATTTGGCATTTTTGACGTCGGAATTCGGATCACCCAAAAAATGGTTTGCTATAGCACAAGAAAATCGTCGAAATGAGGGGTATGCTCGCTCCGGGGCTCTTTGGACCTTCAAAATGGGTCGGACGGGCCGTGAGGGCCAACCGGATGCATAGACAAGGTCTTGACGGACGTCCACAAAAACATTTGGCATTTTTGACGTCGGAATTCGGATCACCCAAAAAATGGTTTGCTATAGCACAAGAAAATCGTCGAAATGAGGGGTATGCTCGCTCCGGGGCTCTTTGGACCTTCAAAATGGGTCGGACGGGCCGTGAGGGCCAACCGGATGCATAGACAAGGTCTTGACGGACGTCCACAAAAACATTTGGCATTTTTGACGTCGGAATTCGGATCACCCAAAAAATGGTTTGCTATAGCACAAGAAAATCGTCGAAATGAGGGGTATGCTCGCTCCGGGGCTCTTTGGACCTTCAAAATGGGTCGGACGGGCCGTGAGGGCCAACCGGATGCATAGACAAGGTCTTGACGGACGTCCACAAAAACATTTGGCATTTTTGACGTCGGAATTCGGATCACCCAAAAAATGGTTTGCTATAGCACAAGAAAATCGTCGAAATGAGGGGTATGCTCGCTCCGGGGCTCTTTGGACCTTCAAAATGGGTCGGACGGGCCGTGAGGGCCAACCGGATGCATAGACAAGGTCTTGACGGACGTCCACAAAAACATTTGGCATTTTTGACGTCGGAATTCGGATCACCCAAAAAATGGTTTGCTATAGCACAAGAAAATCGTCGAAATGAGGGGTATGCTCGCTCCGGGGCTCTTTGGACCTTCAAAATGGGTCGGACGGGCCGTGAGGGCCAACCGGATGCATAGACAAGGTCTTGACGGACGTCCACAAAAACATTTGGCATTTTTGACGTCGGAATTCGGATCACCCAAAAAATGGTTTGCTATAGCACAAGAAAATCGTCGAAATGAGGGGTATGCTCGCTCCGGGGCTCTTTGGACCTTCAAAATGGGTCGGACGGGCCGTGAGGGCCAACCGGATGCATAGACAAGGTCTTGACGGACGTCCACAAAAACATTTGGCATTTTTGACGTCGGAATTCGGATCACCCAAAAAATGGTTTGCTATAGCACAAGAAAATCGTCGAAATGAGGGGTATGCTCGCTCCGGGGCTCTTTGGACCTTCAAAATGGGTCGGACGGGCCGTGAGGGCCAACCGGATGCATAGACAAGGTCTTGACGGACGTCCACAAAAACATTTGGCATTTTTGACGTCGGAATTCGGATCACCCAAAAAATGGTTTGCTATAGCACAAGAAAATCGTCGAAATGAGGGGTATGCTCGCTCCGGGGCTCTTTGGACCTTCAAAATGGGTCGGACGGGCCGTGAGGGCCAACCGGATGCATAGACAAGGTCTTGACGGACGTCCACAAAAACATTTGGCATTTTTGACGTCGGAATTCGGATCACCCAAAAAATGGTTTGCTATAGCACAAGAAAATCGTCGAAATGAGGGGTATGCTCGCTCCGGGGCTCTTTGGACCTTCAAAATGGGTCGGACGGGCCGTGAGGGCCAACCGGATGCATAGACAAGGTCTTGACGGACGTCCACAAAAACATTTGGCATTTTTGACGTCGGAATTCGGATCACCCAAAAAATGGTTTGCTATAGCACAAGAAAATCGTCGAAATGAGGGGTATGCTCGCTCCGGGGCTCTTTG
>NC_028643.1:69289329-69289571 GCF_001406875.1 Solanum pennellii | reverse complement strand
GGGGCTCGTTTGACCTTCCAAATGGGTCGAACAGGCCGTGAGGGCCAACCGCATGCATAGACAAGGTCTTGACGGACGTCCACAAAAAAATTTGGCCTTTTTGACGTCGAAATCCGGATCACCCAAAAAATGGTTTGCTATAGCACACGAAAATCAGCGAAATGAGGGGTATGCTCGCTCCGGGGCTCGTTTGACCTTCAAAATAGGTCATACGGGCCGTGAGGGCCAACTGGATGCATAGA
>NC_028643.1:69288571-69289174 GCF_001406875.1 Solanum pennellii | reverse complement strand
GGGCCGTGAGGGCCAACCGGATGCATAGACAAGGTCTTGACGGACGTCCACAAAAAAATTTGGCATTTTTGACGTCGGAATCCAGATCACCCAAAAAATGGTTTTCTCTATAGAACACGAAAATCGTCAAAATGAGAGGTATGCTCGCTCCGGGGCTCGTTTGACATTCAAAAAGGGTCAGACGGGCCGTGAGGGACAACCGGATGCATTGACAAGGTCTTGAAGGACGCCACAAAAAAATTGGCATTTTTGACGCCGGAATCCGGTTCCCCCAAAAAATGGTTTGCTATAGCACACGAAAATCGTCGAAATGAGAGGTATGCTCGCTCCGGGGCTCGTTTGACCTTCAAAATGGGTCATACGGGCCGTGAGGGCCAACCGGATGCATAGACAAGGTCTTGACGGACGTCCACAAAAAAATTTGGCATTTTTGACGCGGAATCCGGATCACCCACAAAATGGTTTGCTATTGCAAACGAATTCGTCGAAATGAGGGGTATGCTCGCTCTGGGGCTCGTTTGACCTTCAAAATGGGTCGGACGGGCCGTGAGGGACAACAGGATGCATAGACAAGGTCTTGATGGATGTCCACAAAAAAAGTTG
>NC_028643.1:69283110-69288563 GCF_001406875.1 Solanum pennellii | reverse complement strand
ACGTCGGAATCCGGATCACCCAAAAAATGGTTTGCTATAGCACACGAAAATCGTCGAAATGAGGGGTATGCTCGCTCCGGAGCTCGTTTGACCTTCAAAATGGGTTGGACGGGCCGTAAGGGTCAACCAGATGCATAGACAAGGTCTTGATGAACGTCCACAAAAAAATTTGGCATTTTTGACGTCGGAATCCGGATCACCCAAAAAATGGTTTTGCTATAGAACACGAAAATCGTCAAAATGAGGGGTATGCTCGCTCCGGTGCTCTTTTGACCTTCAAAAAGGGTCAGACAGGCCGTGAGGGCCAACCGGATGCAAAGACAAGGTTTGACAGACGTCCACAAAAAATTTGGCATTTTTGACGTCGGAATCCGGATCACCCAAAAAATTGGTGTGCTATAGCACACCAATTTTTTGGGTGATCCGGATTCCGACGTTAAAAATGCCAAATTTTTTTGTGGACGTCTGTCAAACCTTGTCTTTGCATCCGGTTGGCCCTCACGGCCCGTCTGACCCATTTTGAAGGGCAAACGAGCCCCGGAGCGAGCATACCCCTCATTTCGACGATTTCGTGTGCTATAGACAAACCATTTGTGGGTGATCCGGATTCCGACGTTAAAAATGCCAAATTTTTTTGTGGACGTCTGTCAAACCTTGTCTTTGCATCCGGTTGGCCCTCACGGCCCGTCTGACCCATTTTGAAGGGCAAACGAGCCCCGGAGCGAGCATACCCCTCATTTCGACGATTTCGTGTGCTATAGACAAACCATTTGTGGGTGATCCGGATTCCGACGTTAAAAATGCCAAATTTTTTTGTGGACGTCTGTCAAACCTTGTCTTTGCATCCGGTTGGCCCTCACGGCCCGTCTGACCCATTTTGAAGGGCAAACGAGCCCCGGAGCGAGCATACCCCTCATTTCGACGATTTCGTGTGCTATAGACAAACCATTTGTGGGTGATCCGGATTCCGACGTTAAAAATGCCAAATTTTTTTGTGGACGTCTGTCAAACCTTGTCTTTGCATCCGGTTGGCCCTCACGGCCCGTCTGACCCATTTTGAAGGGCAAACGAGCCCCGGAGCGAGCATACCCCTCATTTCGACGATTTCGTGTGCTATAGACAAACCATTTGTGGGTGATCCGGATTCCGACGTTAAAAATGCCAAATTTTTTTGTGGACGTCTGTCAAACCTTGTCTTTGCATCCGGTTGGCCCTCACGGCCCGTCTGACCCATTTTGAAGGGCAAACGAGCCCCGGAGCGAGCATACCCCTCATTTCGACGATTTCGTGTGCTATAGACAAACCATTTGTGGGTGATCCGGATTCCGACGTTAAAAATGCCAAATTTTTTTGTGGACGTCTGTCAAACCTTGTCTTTGCATCCGGTTGGCCCTCACGGCCCGTCTGACCCATTTTGAAGGGCAAACGAGCCCCGGAGCGAGCATACCCCTCATTTCGACGATTTCGTGTGCTATAGACAAACCATTTGTGGGTGATCCGGATTCCGACGTTAAAAATGCCAAATTTTTTTGTGGACGTCTGTCAAACCTTGTCTTTGCATCCGGTTGGCCCTCACGGCCCGTCTGACCCATTTTGAAGGGCAAACGAGCCCCGGAGCGAGCATACCCCTCATTTCGACGATTTCGTGTGCTATAGACAAACCATTTGTGGGTGATCCGGATTCCGACGTTAAAAATGCCAAATTTTTTTGTGGACGTCTGTCAAACCTTGTCTTTGCATCCGGTTGGCCCTCACGGCCCGTCTGACCCATTTTGAAGGGCAAACGAGCCCCGGAGCGAGCATACCCCTCATTTCGACGATTTCGTGTGCTATAGACAAACCATTTGTGGGTGATCCGGATTCCGACGTTAAAAATGCCAAATTTTTTTGTGGACGTCTGTCAAACCTTGTCTTTGCATCCGGTTGGCCCTCACGGCCCGTCTGACCCATTTTGAAGGGCAAACGAGCCCCGGAGCGAGCATACCCCTCATTTCGACGATTTCGTGTGCTATAGACAAACCATTTGTGGGTGATCCGGATTCCGACGTTAAAAATGCCAAATTTTTTTGTGGACGTCTGTCAAACCTTGTCTTTGCATCCGGTTGGCCCTCACGGCCCGTCTGACCCATTTTGAAGGGCAAACGAGCCCCGGAGCGAGCATACCCCTCATTTCGACGATTTCGTGTGCTATAGACAAACCATTTGTGGGTGATCCGGATTCCGACGTTAAAAATGCCAAATTTTTTTGTGGACGTCTGTCAAACCTTGTCTTTGCATCCGGTTGGCCCTCACGGCCCGTCTGACCCATTTTGAAGGGCAAACGAGCCCCGGAGCGAGCATACCCCTCATTTCGACGATTTCGTGTGCTATAGCACACGAAAATCAGCGAAATGAGGGGTATGCTCGCTCCGGGGCTCGTTTGACCTTCAAAATGGGTCATACGGGCCGTGAGGGCCAACCAGATGCATAGAAAAGGTCTTGACGGACGTCTACAAAAAAATTTGGCATTTTTAACGTCGGAATCCGGATCACCCACAAATGGTTTGTCTATAGCACACGAAATCGTCGAAATGAGGGGTATGCTCGCTCCGGGGCTCGTTTGACCTTCAAAAAGGGTCAGACGGACCGTGAGGGCCAACCGGATGAGTAGACAAGGTCTTGACGAAGGTCCACAAAAAAATTTGGCATTTTTGACGTCGGAATCCGGATCACCCAAAAAATGGTTTGCTATAGCACATGAAAATCGTCGAAATGAGGGGCATGCTCGCTCCGCGGCTCGTTTGATCTTCAAAATGGCTCGGACGGGCCGTGAGGGACAACAGGATGCATAGACAAGGTCTTGATGGATGTCCATAAAAAAATTTAGCATTTTTGACGTCGGAATCCGGATCACCCAAAAAATGGTTTGCTAGAGCACACGAAAATCGTCGAAATGAGGGGTATGCTCGCTCCGGAGCTCGTTTGACCTTCAAAATGGGTTGGACGGGCCGTGAGGGCCAACCGGATGCATAGACAAGGTCTTGATGAACGTCCACAAAAAAATTTGGCATTTTTGATGTCGGAATCCGGATCACCCAAAAAATGGTTTTGCTATAGAACACGAAAATCGTCAAAATGAGAGGTATGCTCGCTTTGGGGCTCGTTTGACCTTTAAAAAGGGTCAGACGGGCCGTGAGGGCCAACCGGATGCATAGACAAGGTCTTGACGGACGTCCACAAAAAAAATTTGCATTTTTGACGTCAGAATCCGGGTCACCCGAAAAATGGTTTGCTATAGCACACGAAAATCGTCGAAATGAGGGGTAAGCTCGCTCTGGGGCTCGTTTGACCTTCAAAATGGGTCGGACGGGCCGTGAGGAACAACCGGATTCATAGACAAGGTCTTGACGGACGTCCACAAAAAAAATTTGCATTTTTGACGTCAGAATCCGGGTCACCCGAAAAATGGTTTGCTATAGCACACGAAAATCGTCGAAATGAGGGATATGCTCGCTCCGGGGCTCGGTTGACCTTCAAAACGGGTCAGACGGGCCGTGAGGGCCAACCGGATGCATAGACAAGGTCTTGACGGACGTCCACAAAAAAAATTTGCATTTTTGACGTCAGAATCCGGGTCACCCGAAAAATGGTTTGCTATAGCACACGAAAATCGTCGAAATGAGGGATATGCTCGCTCCGGGGCTCGGTTGACCTTCAAAACGGGTCAGACGGGCCGTGAGGGCCAACCGGATGCATAGACAAGGTCTTGACGGACGTCCACAAAAAAAATTTGCATTTTTGACGTCAGAATCCGGGTCACCCGAAAAATGGTTTGCTATAGCACACGAAAATCGTCGAAATGAGGGATATGCTCGCTCCGGGGCTCGGTTGACCTTCAAAACGGGTCAGACGGGCCGTGAGGGCCAACCGGATGCATAGACAAGGTCTTGACGGACGTCCACAAAAAAAATTTGCATTTTTGACGTCAGAATCCGGGTCACCCGAAAAATGGTTTGCTATAGCACACGAAAATCGTCGAAATGAGGGATATGCTCGCTCCGGGGCTCGGTTGACCTTCAAAACGGGTCAGACGGGCCGTGAGGGCCAACCGGATGCATAGACAAGGTCTTGACGGACGTCCACAAAAAAAATTTGCATTTTTGACGTCAGAATCCGGGTCACCCGAAAAATGGTTTGCTATAGCACACGAAAATCGTCGAAATGAGGGATATGCTCGCTCCGGGGCTCGGTTGACCTTCAAAACGGGTCAGACGGGCCGTGAGGGCCAACCGGATGCATAGACAAGGTCTTGACGGACGTCCACAAAAAAAATTTGCATTTTTGACGTCAGAATCCGGGTCACCCGAAAAATGGTTTGCTATAGCACACGAAAATCGTCGAAATGAGGGATATGCTCGCTCCGGGGCTCGGTTGACCTTCAAAACGGGTCAGACGGGCCGTGAGGGCCAACCGGATGCATAGACAAGGTCTTGACGGACGTCCACAAAAAAAATTTGCATTTTTGACGTCAGAATCCGGGTCACCCGAAAAATGGTTTGCTATAGCACACGAAAATCGTCGAAATGAGGGATATGCTCGCTCCGGGGCTCGGTTGACCTTCAAAACGGGTCAGACGGGCCGTGAGGGCCAACCGGATGCATAGACAAGGTCTTGACGGACGTCCACAAAAAAAATTTGCATTTTTGACGTCAGAATCCGGGTCACCCGAAAAATGGTTTGCTATAGCACACGAAAATCGTCGAAATGAGGGATATGCTCGCTCCGGGGCTCGGTTGACCTTCAAAACGGGTCAGACGGGCCGTGAGGGCCAACCGGATGCATAGACAAGGTCTTGACGGACGTCCACAAAAAAAATTTGCATTTTTGACGTCAGAATCCGGGTCACCCGAAAAATGGTTTGCTATAGCACACGAAAATCGTCGAAATGAGGGATATGCTCGCTCCGGGGCTCGGTTGACCTTCAAAACGGGTCAGACGGGCCGTGAGGGCCAACCGGATGCATAGACAAGGTCTTGACGGACGTCCACAAAAAAAATTTGCATTTTTGACGTCAGAATCCGGGTCACCCGAAAAATGGTTTGCTATAGCACACGAAAATCGTCGAAATGAGGGATATGCTCGCTCCGGGGCTCGGTTGACCTTCAAAACGGGTCAGACGGGCCGTGAGGGCCAACCGGATGCATAGACAAGGTCTTGACGGACGTCCACAAAAAAAATTTGCATTTTTGACGTCAGAATCCGGGTCACCCGAAAAATGGTTTGCTATAGCACACGAAAATCGTCGAAATGAGGGGTAAGCTCGCTCTGGGGCTCGTTTGACCTTCAAAATGGGTCGGACGGGCCGTGAGGAACAACCGGATTCATAGACAAGGTCTTGACGGACGTCCACAAAAAAATTTGGCATTTTTGACGTCGGAATTCGGATCACCCAAAAAATGGTTTGCTATAGCACA
>NC_028643.1:69269663-69283032 GCF_001406875.1 Solanum pennellii | reverse complement strand
CGTATGCATAGACAAGGTCTTGACGGACGTCCACAAAAAAATTTGGCATTTTGGACGTCGGAATCTGGATCACCCAAAGAATGGTTTGCTATAGCACACGAAAATCGTCGAAATGAGGGGTATGCTCGCATCGGGACTCGTTTGACCTTCAAAATGGGTCGGACTGGCCTGTGAGGGACAACCAGCTGCATAGCCAAGGTCCTAAAGGACGTCCATAAAATATTTTTGCATTTTTTACGTCAGAATCTGGATCACCCAAATAATGGTTTGCTATAGCACACGAAAATCGTCTAAATGGGGGATATGCGCGCTTCGAGGCTGTTTGACCTTTAAAATGGGTTGGACTGGCCATGACGGCCAACCGGCTGCATGGCCAAGTTCTTTCAAATGTCAATAAATTTTTTTGGCTTTTTTACGTCGGAGTCCAGATCACCTAAAAAAGGTTTGCTATGGCACACGAAAATCATCTAAATGGGGGGGTATGCGTGCTTCGGGGCTCGTTTGACCTTGAAAATGGGTTGGAATGGCAATGAGGGTCAATCGGATGCGAAGACAAGGTCTTGATGGATGTCCGCAAAAAAAATTGGCATTTCTGACATTGGAATCCGGATCACCCAAAAAAAAGGTTTGCTATAGCACACAAAAATCATCTAAATGGGGAGTATGCGCGCTTCGGGGCTCGTTTGACCTTGAAATTGGGTCGGACTGGCTGTGAGGGACAACCAGCTGCATAGCCAAGGTCTAGACGGACATCCACAAAAAATATTGGAATTTTTGACGTCAGAATCCGGATCACTCAAAAAATGGTTTGCTATAGCACACGAAAATCGTCTAAAGGGGGGGTATGCTTGCTTCGGGGCTCGTTTGACCTTGAAAATGGGTCGAACAGGCCGTGATGGCCTACTGGATACATAGCCAAGGTCTTGACGGACGTCCACAAAAAAATTTTGAACTTTTGACGTCGGAATCTTGATCACCCAAAAAATGGTATGCCATAGCACACGAAAATCATCTAAATGGGGTGTATGCACGCTTCGGGGCTCGTTGGACCTCAAAAAATGGGCCGGACTGGCCATGAGAGCCTACCAGATGCATAGCCAAGGTCTTAACAGACGTCCACAAAAGCTTTTGGCATTTTTGACGTCGGAATCCGGATCACGTAAAAATGGTTTGCTATAGCACACGAAAATTATCGAAATGGAGGGTTTTTGCGCTTTGGGGCTCCTTTGACCTTGAAAATTGGACGGACTTACCGTACGGGCCAACCGGATGCATAGCCAAAGTCTTAAAGGACATCCACAAAAACTTTTGGCATTTTTGACATCGGAATCTGGATCACCCAAAAAATGGTTTGTTATAGCACACGAGAATCATCAAAATGGGGGTATGCGCGCTTTAGGGCTCGTTTGACCTTGAAAATTGATTGGATTTGCCGTGAGGACCAACCGGATGCGAAGAGAAGTTCTTAACGGACGTCCACAAAAAAAAATTTGCATTTTTAATAGCGGAATCCGGATCACCCAAAAAAGGCTTGCTATACCACACGAAAATCATCGCAATAAGGGGTATGTGCGCTTCGGGGCTCGTTTGACCTTGAAAATGGGTCGTACTGGCCGTGAGAGACAATCGTCTGTATAGCCAAGTTTTTGACGGACGTCCACAAAAAATTTTGACATTTTTGACGTCGGAATCCGGATCACCCAAAAAATGGTTTGCGATAGCACACGAAAATTGTATCATCATTATATTTACTAGAATTCCCAAATGCTGCTCTTTTTTCACTAATCATTTTGTATCATTCCTGCACTGTTTACTCGAATTTGTGCATTCTTGGCTAATATAATACGTCATACACATTTGCTTGCTCTGTTACTCCTTTGCTCCTTCTGTATGTGTAGTTGACTAGCCATTTGTTGTTCTCTGATCCACTTTTGGATAATCTTGAACATTTCATGCTTGTTCTATAACATTGTTCTCAACGATAGGATTTGGAAATTTATTATGTACAACCATCACAAAAAGGAAAAGGAGTGAAATCTACCGTTGTTGCATGAAACATTGTTTTGTTTAACCGCTCTATGCCTTAGTTTTCATTATCTTGGACAATAATCGCTTCACGTCTTCTATTTATCGGGTATAGTCATCCATGTTGCAAGGCTATACCTGAAGGGTGCAGGAATCGAGCAAACATAAACACAACTAAAGTTGATGCAGCTTGGAAGTATAGACTAAATAGAGAGTAGAATATGCAGCTTACTGTAAGGGTGTGTTTGGATGAATTCCTAGAAAATATTTTCTCGGAAAACAAGTAGATTCTTGATTTTTTAACTCATATTTGGTTGGATAGTAGAAAATATTTGACATTTTCTTTTTTAAAAACAAACTTGAAAAATAAATCGGGGTGGGGGGCTAATAGGGGGGTCGGGTTGGGTCGATGGTAGGGGTGAAAATAATGAAATTTTGAAGTTGAAAATATTTTTTAAAAACAACCTTAAATTATTTTTTTTGGGTGGGGGCTGATCGGGGGTTCGGGGTGGGTCGAGGTGAAAAAAATGAATTTTTGAAGTTGAAAATATTTTTTAGAAACAACATTTAAATTATTTTTTTGGGTGGGGGCTGGTAGGGATAGGGTCGAGGGTACGCCTGGAAAAAAAAAGAAATTTTAAATTTGAATTATTTCTTAAAAACAAACTTAAAAATCAGCTGCAGCTATGGCTGGCGGCGGTACCGGAACCGGGTGAACCAGACCGTAAGTTCCGGAACCGAGACGGAATTGGTACTTTGCGAACCGGTACCGTTCCGGAACCAGGACCGGACTATAACGGTAAACTGGTAAAATTTTTCTTGTTCCGTCCTGGTCCGGAAGGGAACCGGTAGTATACCGGACAGGTAATCGGGACGGACGGTATTAAAAAAAATATTTAAAACTTAAAGATTTAATTTTTTAATTGAATATAATTTTTATTATAATAATTAAAAAATTAAAAATTTAAATTTCAAACTTTAAAAATTAAAAAAATTTAAAAATTTTCAAACTTTAAAGTTAAAAAATTTAAATTTCAAACTTTAAAGTTATAAAATTTAAATTTCAACATTTCTTTAGTAACATGTTCGGGAATTGGTTGAATAGAAAGATCTTCCATTGCTTCAATCCCGTCGTCACTATAATCCTGCATTACTTCATCAACGCCATGTTGAAATTTGGTCGGTAGTGGTTCACGACCCAAATTTCTTCTCTCGGCATTAATCCAATCTAGAAATAATACCGATATCTCCAAGCTGTCGGCTGCTAGTGAATGCCTATGTTCTCCAAGTTGAAACCTTGTTACACTAAAGACGCCTTCCGAAGCTACTGACGACGTTTGCATTGCTAATATATCTCGAGCCATCGGTTGTAGTTTTGGAAATCCTTTGCCGTGATTTCTCCACCATGCTAGAATATCTTCAGTAGGTTCTGTATTTTGATTAACATAGGCATCAAAATCATTTCTATTATTGTGAGAAATTTCAAGAAAATCCTGTAAATAATCATCAATATTATTTTCATCAAATCTACTCCTAGAGCTTTGAGGTTCATTTTCACTTGATAAATTTATATTAGCATTATATAAATCATACAATTTTCTAGCTTCAATTTTTATGCTATCTTTAACTTGTTGACAACTAGGAATATCTTCTAATACATCATTAATATCTAAGTTAAAATACATTTTTTCAATCATTTTTGATACACTTACATCTTTTTACATAGAGGGTTTAACAAACATGCAGTTAAATAAATTTGAGGAATAGGAATATGATATTTTTTAAATTTTAGAATCATTTTTTCAATGGTTTGTTGAAATCTTGATTTATTTTTTAATTTATATAATTTAGAAGAAATCATACAAATATCAGGCAAAACAGTACAAATTGATGCACTATAAAGTACAGATATTCTTTTTGTAGTTAAGTAAAAATCTTTTAGGAAATCTATAAGTTCATTTATATCACGCCAATCACTATCATCTAGTCTATATGTCATATCAGAATTATGAGCATTCCAAACCATTTGTAAGGGTATTCTATATTCATAAGCGACTACAAACATTTCATATAAAGTATTCCATCTAGTAGACACTGTTTTTGGAATTTCTAGGTGGAAGATTATTTTCAAAACAACGATTTTGAAAATCTTTACCCTAACTTAACTTGACATTTAAATATAAATGACATGCATTTTCAACTTTCGTACATCCGTTATCATACATATGCACACCATCTCTAACCATCAAATTATTTATATGTGCAGTAGACCTAATATGATAATTATCACCATAGAAAGGACAGTGTAGGTTTTGAATATTCAACAGCAACATTATTACTTGAAGCATTATCTAAGGTTATACTACTTATTTTATCACATATTCCATAACTTTGTAAAATATCTAAAATAGTTTGAGCAATATAACTATCGGTTTTTTTGCATTTGACAACATTTATAACCTAAAATTCTTTTTTGCATATACCAATTTTCATCAATCCAATGTACAGTAGCAGTCAAATAATCATTACCGTTTACACTACTGCCCATATTAGAAATAATAGCTATTTTACAAGCATTATAAAATAAAGAACGGAGATATTGAAAATGTTGTGCATGATAATCAAATACAACATTTTTTATTGTATTTCTAGCAAAACCTTTAAAATTGGATTATATACAATTTGAATATAATGTAAAAAACAGGGATTATCAGCAAAACTAAATGGCAAACCCATAACACATATCATTTTAGCTAGTTCTTCAAGATCTTTTTCTCTACTATATGAAAGTGGTAAACTGAAGCCAAAAACATTAGAGTGATTTAATTGTGTTTGTACCATGTTAGATCCGCCTACTCTTACATTTTCAGGAAGGGGGGTACCGTTTTTTTAGCTTCCGCTACCGCTTTAGCATGCAAAAATTCATTTTTACAACAAGACAATAAATGACTACTCAAATGTCCCGTCCCGCCAGATTTACCAAACGTTTTTTGATTTAATCTATGTTTACATTTATTACAAATATCTTGTATTTTTATCTTCGTTTTGTGTCATAAATTGCCAAACAATCGATTTTTAGCACGTTCTACCTTCGGCCTAGAATGTACGGGGGGAACAGGGGCAGGACAATGAAAGGGAGAGGGACTGGGAGTATTAGTAGCCGTAGGTGGCTCAGAATCATCATCATCATCATCATCAAAAGTAGGCGTATCAGTATAATTATCAATATCATTATCACTAGGCAAATCCTCATCAAAATTACCAAAGCGACGTTGTAAATGTTCATGATAAGGATCTAATCCTGAATTACTATCAATATTAAAAATCGTATCATCAACATGTGTATAATCGTATCATCAACATGTGTATAATCATCCGTATTTATTATTAATATAGTAGATTTTTTAGTTTTTGATTTAGAAGAACTACCGGTTTTTGCATTATCGGAGGATGTAAAGTTACACATATTTTTTACACGCTCCAATGCAATTTTTTCCCCTTTCCTTTTTGAACAATATTTTTACCAAAATCCATATTAAAATATTAAACGTGAGATTATATATAATACGAAAAATGTAATGCAAATAATAAATCACAAAATAAATAAATAATTATTTAAATATAAATAAAAGTTGGAACGGATGTACCGAACGTCTACTTAAAAAAATAGACATTTATGGCCGCCGAAAGCCGAACGTGGAAAGTTGAAAGTTTAATTTTGAAGCTCCAAATCCAATTTCCAAAGACCAAATAAGGCAACACCGAAATTTAAGATATTATATATTAGAATGAAATTTAGGGGTAATTATAAGTGAAAAAAGGGTTAAAGTGTAATTTTTAAAATATTAGGGTATTGAAAAAGTTTGGGGTGGGGTAGAAGTGTAATTGGCTGAAATTTGGGTCAAATAGCCATTGGAGGGCCCACTAGCCGTTACCCAACGGCTATAAACAGATAGATTTAAAAAAAATAAAAAATAAAAATTGACCGGACCGGACCGATAACGGATCAGTAATTTCCGGAACCGGGAGGGACCGGTAAATCCCGATTTTCTCGTTACTTGTCCCGGAACCGAAATGAACCGGTCTATATCAGAACTAACTGGTACCGGAACGGACCGGGATGGACCAATCCGATAACCGGGAATTACCGGTTCCGCTGCAACCCATAGCTGCAGCACAGCGATCTATAAGCAATTCTGCAGCACACATGAAATAAAATAAATAAAAAGAAGGAAAAAAAAACTCACATATTTCAAGCTTGGGGGGGGGAGCGGGGGTGGGGGGGACCTCAAGGCTCTACGCAATACTCACATAATTCTAATGCATATTTTTTGCATTTTCATGTCATTTCTTAGGAATTATACAAGTTCCTCAGTTTTCGTGTGCTAATCAATGGATCCAGCCTCGGATCACCCAAATATTTTTTTCTGGAGAAAAACCTTTATGAGGATTTTTAAAAAAGTTGGTGTGAGTATTGCAATTAGTATTAAGATAAGAGACAAAACTTTAAAAATTTGAACAAAATTTGAAAATACTTGATTTCGAAATGCAAATCAAATATTCAAAAGGTTAGAATTTTGGTTTTGTCTACACTATATCAGCTCTTAATTTAAATGTGTATTTTAAACCTATCTTAAAAATAAAATATTTTCTTTGCCATTTTTTCGTCTATGCAGCAAGTGTACAATAGTTTTATAGTTTCAATGTTATTGATTTTAACCTGACACAAAATTTAAGAAAATAATTTTGATCTTACGGTCTTAAAGTTGAAATACGTAGGTTATATCAAAATGTCTTTAAATTTTGTAGTCTCAAAATATTTCACGTGAAAAAATTGAAATTAAAGATTTGTAAAAAAAATATCTTAAAATAAACAAAAAAAATACAAATAAATTGAAACATATGTCTACTACTTAACAAATTACTACTAGCAATTTATTGAATCAACATTGGTTGAAGGGTAAAACGTATTCACACTGGGTGTATACATCAAGTCAATACATGCATGATATGTATTTAAATTTATAGTTCACTTTACTTCAAAAAATCGTGTAATAATGAAAATTGCATTGTGATATAAACACCCAATATGAATAAGTTTCTTCCTTGTTTGAATTATTACTTTTTCAAAGTAGAGAGAACCTACATATATTTATTTCTATTTTATTGGCAAAACAATGTTCAGATATAGCTATTTTAGCATCTTAATTGGGTAAATATTTTGAATTATTACTTTTTGAACATCTTAAAGAACAAGGACCAACAATAATGACAAAACTTTCTCCATTTGTTGAAGTGTCAATTCAAATCATATAACAAAATGTCGTGCTATATATACAACATTATTTTGTCTCAATTGATATGGTATCGTTTAATTTAACATTAATAATTATTTAAAATAATATTTTTGAAATTTGTGGTATAAAAAAAATCTTAGATTTTATCTGACTATGAATTATTTCACTAAGGTTAAAAGTTGTTGGTGTAATATACCACAAATATAAAATATTACAGTTGAAATAAATTGAACAAAATGAATATATTAATCTTTAGGCTGAGGCACGGATATCTCGCTCTCTTTAAGAAGATTCAAGCCCACTGCGGCATAATCTACATCGATCCAGCAGTATAACTCTTGACTTGTCCCTTCCAGGATACGACAACCCAACAACAGTGTATAATTCAAACAACTCCAGATTAGTTGAAGAGTCCAAAGCTCCACAAAAGAACACCTTCCTTCAACATATAATACTCTCTTTTGTACAGTGAATATATTTGAAGACTCCGAATATTTTCTATGTTTCAACTCTCTTTCACTACACTAACCTCAATATAATACTACTCATCTTTTTCACTCTATATTTTCTTGTACTTATCTTGTTTCTTCTCCTCTCTTCAACACAAATGAGGACTACACTATTTATAGGTGATGAATTCTTCCTTGCAATGAATAGGAGATAGTGGGTAGTAAATTTGTCATATGAATGACTCAAATGTTACATAAGTTAAAAGACATAAATATAGAATAATGGATGAAATGAAGAGTTGATGGTTACATAAGTTACTAAAAACTAATAACCATTTTCTTCCACAATTGATGAGAGTACAGAGATACAAATGTAATGTCCATAGACATAACATGATATATAATGTGACATATAATATATAATTTTTTTAATATTAAAATGTCACACCAACAAAAGTTAAATTATTTTTTATTACCCATGGAGTTTTTCCTTGTGCTCACCCAAAATAATTTTTGTATGCAGACGGAAATTAACTCCAAGAATAACAATGCGTACAATTTCATTTTTGAAATTATATTAAAATAAATAAAATCTCAAAAAACGAGTATAAATCAACTATTTATAAAATGTTTGTAGAGTGTCAACCGGAATTATATTAATAACTTCAGTTTCAGTTTATATAATTTACGTAAATTGATTGAACAAAAGTATTAAGAAATATTAAAAAAGAAATTATAATTTTTCAAAAACTATCTTTAAGAAATAAATTTTTAAATAAAAGAATAACATTTATGAACTTTTTTTTTCTCAAATAAGTGAGACCTAAGATGAGCAAAAATGATAAATTTTATAAAATATTTGTCAATTAAGAAAGAAAGAAAAAATCACTCTCTAGAATTCAAATTAGCCCCCTCTTCCGTTGTCCGCTCCTAACGGTCAATTCAAATCGCATATGTATTATAGTAACTTTCTTCTTCGTTTTCTTGGAGACGACAACTAAGAGAAGGCGAAGAGACAAGCAATGGCTTTCTCTGTTTTTGGTCACAGATTGGAAAACTGAATACAATTGTCTCTGCTCGATTTCTCATCCTCCAAACTTGTGAGTCTTTCTCTGATTTTGATCTCTCTTTATTATGGAAAATAGTTGGGGTACTGGTTTTTTTTATCTTTGATGATTCACTTCTTTGTTTGTTGGTTATGGGGTTTCTTGAGTAAAATTTGTTTATGGAAGGAAAATGCAGGTGGGTTTTGTGATTTCTTTTTGGGGGGTTTTCTTTCTTCGATTAAATAAGTAGAATGGTTAATGTTTCATGTAAAATTGATTGAGAAAATGGCTAATTCTGTTTTTACGTGACCTTGAATTGTGTATTCCACTTCAAAATTTGGATATGGCTTTCTATTTAGCTACTATTTGGACTTTGTAGTTCATGTATCATCTTATGAACGTATCATATCGTAACTCGATTTCTCATTCCCCTAAACTCGTAAGTGTTTCTTAGATTTTGTTCTTTATTTGTATAATTGGCTTGATAATGCGTACTTTTTGTTGAGTAAGGTAATTAGAGTACTGGGCTTTTCTTTTTCTTTGTGTTTCTTTTTATTACTGGTTCAATGATATGTTCTTTTGTATGTTGGTTATGGGGTTTCTTGCTTAAATTTGTGAATGGAAGGAGGAAAATGTAGGTGGATTTTGTGATTTTTTTTGGGGGGTTGTTTCTGTCTTGGAATTTCATGAGAAATGATCGAAGATACTGGGTAAAAATCAGTTTAGAAAATCAAGTGAAGTGATTTGGGGTTTGAGTTTGAGTGAAGTGTTCTTTTAATGGTTAAAAAGTATTATGATACCATTTGCTCCAGCCTTCATTTGGCACAAAAAATGTAGAGATCTAAATATATACAATCACCTAGCTAGCATAGTTACTTTTTAAATTAATCATCGAACTTTTTAAATTTCAATTGACTTTATAAAATTCAAAAATATTTTTTAAGTTACTTAAAAATATTTTTTTTGTCATTTTTATAATTTTTAAATAATATATATATTTTATATAATTAGTACATTTTATGAATATTTTAAAATTGTCTTAGAAAGATTTTATTTTATTTAAATATTTATCTAATTAGTTTACTTAATTAAATAGTTTATATTTTAAGTTAACTAGTTTATAATTAAGTTAATTATTTTAATTTTTAAAAGATTTAGAATCTCATTAATTAATTTATATTAATATGTGTTATTCAATATTTAGCCGAATTGATCGGCTTAATTAAAATTCTAAATTTGGTTGGCCCATATCAGTTCCAAGCCCATCAACAATAGAACCAAATACAGCCCAGCGCGTGTATGAAATCGCTTCGATTTGGGGGAATCCGTTGTGATTCATATCTCGTTGTGATTTTGGCTTTCATTCAAATTTCTATCCGTTGGGAATTTCAATTCCTAAGTATGAAATTCGCTTCGATTTGGGGGAATCCGTTGTGATTCATATCTCGTTGTGATTTTGGCTTTCATTCAAATTTCTATCCGTTGGGAATTTCAATTCCTAAGTATGAAATTCGCTTCGATTTGGGGGAATCCGTTGTGATTCATATCTCGTTGTGATTTTGGCTTTCATTCAAATTTCTATCCGTTGGGAATTTCAATTCCTAAGTATGAAATTCGCTTCGATTTGGGGGAATCCGTTGTGATTCATATCTCGTTGTGATTTTGGCTTTCATTCAAATTTCTATCCGTTGGGAATTTCAATTCCTAAGTATGAAATTCGCTTCGATTTGGGGGAATCCGTTGTGATTCATATCTCGTTGTGATTTTGGCTTTCATTCAAATTTCTATCCGTTGGGAATTTCAATTCCTAAGTATGAAATTCGCTTCGATTTGGGGGAATCCGTTGTGATTCATATCTCGTTGTGATTTTGGCTTTCATTCAAATTTCTATCCGTTGGGAATTTCAATTCCTAAGTATGAAATTCGCTTCGATTTGGGGGAATCCGTTGTGATTCATATCTCGTTGTGATTTTGGCTTTCATTCAAATTTCTATCCGTTGGGAATTTCAATTCCTAAGTATGAAATTCGCTTCGATTTGGGGGAATCCGTTGTGATTCATATCTCGTTGTGATTTTGGCTTTCATTCAAATTTCTATCCGTTAGGAATTTCAATTCCTAAGTATGAAATTCGCTTCGATTTGGGGGAATCCTTTACAAATATTGACTTCCGTTCAAATCACACCCAGTTTCTATCCGTTACAAATTTGATTTTCCCCTCTTTCTTCTTCATTGTTTGAGATGGGAAAACACAGAGAATCAGCATACAGAAAGAGTTAGTGTTCTTTCTCGTTTGTTTGTTGTCCACCGGAATTTCACTTCAGCTCGTTCCGGATGCAATACTCTCACTTCATCTCTCATTCTTTATTTTCCAATCATGTTTGTATTTTCTGCTCGTTTATCTGTATTTTCTGCAAAATATGGAGCTGTTACTTGTTAGTTGGATTGTAAATAGAATTCTTTCGGGTTTTTTGATAGTTTCGGAGATTGATTTAGTCAATCCATATCTTCAAGATGAATTAATATGCTTTGCTTCAATTGTTTTTAACATTTTTTTAGTCTGCAAATATCGTTTGATTTCTCCACTGCAATTATCGTCAAAGGGGTGTAAATATAAGCATAAATCTGCCTTACATCGTTTTATTTATTTGCTTCTTGGAACCTGGAAGATGATGGGATTCTTTGGTTTATAATGCTAATCATTCATAATACTCATCGATAGTACATTAAGTAGCCAATTTGTTTATACAACTAGGATTTATTCTTTTGATGAACTTGTTTGGATCAGTAGCTTGTGTGCTCAATACTTTGTTTGTTGACATGATTTGGGTTATTAGCGTTCCTGACTTATACACTAAAAATTCAGAGTCTGGATTCGGGGTCTTCCTTCTCGTTTTTTTGTTTTCCATCGGAGTCTGTCGGAGTTTCACTTCAGCTCACCGGAGGTAGATCGTTCATTCCAGTCAGAATAACTTCCGTCCTATGTAACACTCTCATCTCTCATGTGTGTTGCTTTTTATCTTGAAATGTTTTTGGGCCTTATTACAGTTGGAATTTGCCATGTATTGTATTTTCTGCTTGTTTTCATGGGTTTCAAGATGGTGTCAAATTTGGATTTTCTCGTGATATGTTGTTGCTATCTGTTTAGTGTTGCTGATTCTTTGCTTCTATGTTTACGCTTATTTGATCTCTTTTTTTCTCTAGTCTTTTACTCGCAAATAAATTAGTATAAATGTAGAATTTTTCTTCTCGACTTGAGTCCATTTCTAGCTCTAGCCTTCTTTCAAGTTCCTTGTTTATGATGGTTCTTCCTCAGGTTTTGCACTCATGGCTTTGGCTAATGTCCAAAGTGGCAATTAATGCCATGTCCTCTCTTTCTAGTTGTTGTTGTTGTTTCATTAGCATGATCCAAGTTTCTTGTAAGATGCATTTGTTTATTAATATCCTTAAATTGATCGTGAGTTTGGTTAACTATGTGGTAGCTAGTATTCATTTCGATGCAAAATATGGAGTTGTTACTTGTGAGGTGGATTGTAAATGTTCTTTCGGGTTTTGATGTAGTTTGTGAGATTGATTGAGTCAATGCATATCTTCATGATGAATTAATATGCTTTTCTTTTCGATTGTTTTTAACGTTTTTTTAGTTGTGAATGTATCTGAACTTTTGTCAAAAGGGTGCAAATGTAAGCATAAATCTTAGCTATTTCTTTTTTGTTTCGAGTCACTGCCTCAATACAATAGATGTGTCTAATATCTGTTCTCGAGGGGCAAGTTCCAACTCATGATTTAGTGTTTCTATTGGGTTGAATCAAATGATTGTGTTATTGTTGGTTGCAAATAGAGTGTCAGGATAGTAGTCAGTGGCTAAGTCTTTATGATTTGTTGAATATTAAAGCCAGCCTATTTTTCTTTCTTAATCTCAATCTAATTTGTATTAGCCTAAGTTATATTTTATATTACTTTTCTTGTGATTAGTTTCCATGTATTGTTGTTTGTTGTTTGAATTGTGTTTATCCTAGTTAAGATAATGGTCCTGATCTTGGAGCTTTCCCATGGGAATTTATTTTCTTTAAGTATAAAATTAGGAAATATCTTTCTCTAGAAAAATGGGTGTATTTGTTTGATTTTCGGTATAATATTCATGGTAGTATATCTCAACATTCTCGTGTAATTAATGTGTAAGCAACAAACACTTAGTTTTAAAGATCCTTTCGATTATTCTAATCTTTATATTTTATTTTCCTTGCATGTGATACCAATTCAAGTCCACTTCTGGACTAATTCCTTGCATTTCATCAAGTTGAATTCCTCTGAGTGGAAGGGAGGGAAGCTGAAATAGAGGGCAAACGAAAGCAAAAAATGCAGGGAAGGGGCTGCTATACAAGCCTGTATACACTAAATACAGTTTTCTGTATACACTGAAATTTGGCTCAAGTCAGCAGCAATTTAGACCCAAAGAGGACCAAATCAGCAGCAGTTTGGGCACAAAAGGCCCAAACTGCTTCTCTCTCTCTCTCTCTCTATATATATATATATATATATTATATATATATA
>NC_028643.1:69245856-69266347 GCF_001406875.1 Solanum pennellii | reverse complement strand
GGGTAGGGTAGGGGGCCTCGGAGCATGGCGCTCTGAGGTCCGGGGGGTAGAGGGGGGGTAGGGTAGGGGGCCTTGGAGCACGGCGCTCCGATTCAATTACTTATCTATATCATGGTTAAACGCCGATAAACGTAAAACTGTAAATCCTATGGAAGTGTGTTTTATCGAGTAGATATGGAAAAAATCTGTTTTAAGTTTAAAATTTCATAACTTTTGAATCGAATATCTTTTAGAGTCGATTCATTTTTTTAAAGTTGCTTATGTTTCAGAGATAGATTCTACCTGGTAAACTTAATCTCTTTATCCGATTTGTATGGCATTGTGTTGTGTTTTTCACGTAGATATCGAAAAAATAAGCAGATTCAAAAAAATTGTCTCAATCGGACATTGGAGGCACGATTTATGATCATTTGAAATTCAAAATTTTACAAACTATCCCTTTTGAAACTTCTAATGGCCGTAAGTTTTGCCTCGAGTTTCTTTTAGACTCAATCCCTTTGTCCGATTTGACTTTCATTTTTTCCTTTTAATTTTGTCCTTCAAAAACCGATAAACATACAACTATAAATCCTATGGCCGTGTGTGGTATTTTTTCGCATAGATATATCAAAAAAGAAGCAGATTGAAAAAAAAATAGCGTCGATCGGACATCGTAGGCACGATTTATGTCCATTTGAAGTTCAAAATTTCACAAACTACCCCTTTTTCGTTATATATGTTTAAACTTCAAATGGTCGTTTTAGAGGCTATCTTTTTTTGAAGTTGTTTATTTTTTCGAGATCTACGTTGTAAATTTTTTCCAATTTGACTTTCATTTTTTCCTTATAATTTTGTCCTGTATATGGTAAAAAATCGATAAACGTAAAACTATACAAAGTCCTATGGCCGTGCATGGTATTTTTTTGTGTAACCTCGATCAGACATTGGAGGCACGATTTATGTTCGTTTGAAGTTCAAATTTTCACAAACTACCTTTTTTACGTTATATTTGTTGAAACTTCAAATGGCCGTAACTTTTGCCTCGAGTATCTTTTAGAGGCGATTCTTTTTTTAAAGTTATTTATTTTTTCGAGATCTATGTCGTAAACTCAATCCCGTTACCTGATTTTCATTATATGGTCCAAAAGAGATAAAGAAAAATTTATGGTGTTTTTCGCGTAGATATTGAAAAAATAAAAAGATTGGAAAAATCGTCTCAATCGGACATCGGACGCACGATTTATGACCGTTTGAAATTCAAAATTTCACAAACTACACCTTTTACTGTTGAAACTTCAAATGTCCATAACTTTTGCCTCGAGTATCATTTAGAGGCGATTCTTTTTTCAAAGTTGCTTATTTTATCGAGATCTATGTGGTAAACTCAATCACGTTATCCGAATTGACTTTCATTTTTTCCTTTTAATTTTGCCTAATATATGGTCAAAAACTGATATACGTAAAACTACAAATCATATGGTAGTGTGTGGTATTTTTTTCGCGTAGACATCAAAAAAATAGCAGATTGAAATAAGATCACCTCGATCGGACATTGCAGACACGATTTATGTCCGTTTACAATTCAAAAAATTTCACAAACTACCCCTTATACGTAACTTTTTATCTTTTAGAAGCGTTTCTTTTTTTAAAGTTGCTTATTTTGTCGAGATCTACGTGGTAAACTCAATTACTTTATCCGGTTTGACTTTCAATTTTCCTTGTAATTTTGCCCTATATATGGTAAAAAAAAATGGATAAACGTAAAACTATAAATCCTACGGCAGTATGTGGTGTTTTTACGTGTAGATATCAAAAAAATAGCAGATTGAAATAAGATCGCCTCGATCGGACATTGGAGACACGATTTATGTCCGTTTAAAATTCAAAAAATTTCACAAACTACCCCTTATACGTAACTTTTTATCTTTTAGAAGCGTTTCTTTTTTTAAAGTTGCTTATTTTATCGAGATCTACGTGGTAAACTCAATCACTTTATCCGGTTTGACTTTCATTTTTCCTTGTAATTTTGCCCTATATATGGTAAAAAAATGGATAAACGTAAAACTATAGGGCAGTGTGTGGTGTTTTTACGTGTAGATACAGAAAAAAATAAGCAAATTGAAAAAAAATTCCTACATCGGAGGCACGATTTATGTTCGTTTGAAGTTCAAAATTTCACAAACTACCTCCTTTAATGATATATGTTGAAACTTCAAATAGTCGTAACTTTTGCCTCGAGTATCTTTTAGAGGCGACTCTTTTTTTAGAGTTTTTTTGGAGATCTATGTGGTAAACTCAATCTCTTTATCTGATTTGACTTTAATTTTTTCCTTATAATTTTGCCCTATATATGGTAAAAAACCGATAAACGTAAAACTATAAATCCTATGACAATGTGTGGTGTTTTTCACGTAGATATCAAAAATATGCATATGAAAAAAAAATTGCCTCAATCGGACATTAGAGGCACGATTTATGTATGTTTGAAGTTCAAAATTTCACAAACTACCCCTTTTACGTTATATATGTTGAACTTCTAATGGCCGTAACTTTTGTATTTAGAGTCGATTCTTTTTTTAAAGTTGCATATGTTTTAGAGATCTACCTGGTAAACCTAATCTCTTTATCCGATTTGACTTTCATTTTTTCCTTATAATTTTGCCCCATATATGGTCAAAACCGATAAACGTAAAACTATAAATCGTATGGCAGTGTGTTGTGTTTTTCACGTAGATATCGAAAAAATAAGCAGATTGAAAAAAAAATTGCCTCAATCGGACATCGTAGGCACGATTTATGATCGTTTGAAATTCAAAATTTCACAAACTACCCCTTTTAACTTTTGCCTCAATTATCTTTTAGGCTATTCTTTTTTTAAAGTCGCTTATTTTTCCGAGATCTACGTGGTAAATTCAATCACTTTATCTGATTTGACTTTTATTTTTTCCATATAATTTTGCCCTATATATGATCAAAAACTGATAAACGTAAAACTATAATCATATGTCAGTGTGTGGTGTTTTTATCGCGTAGATATCAAAAAAATAAATATATTGAAAAAAATCGCCCCGATCGTACAAAGGAGGCACAATTTATGTCTGTTTGAAGTTCAAAATTTCACAAACTACCTCTTTTACGTTATATATGTTGAATCTTCAAATGGCCGTAACTTTTGCCTCGAGTATCTTTAGAGGCGATCTTTTTTTAAAGTTGCTTTAATCTACGTGTTATACTCAATTACTTTATCTGATTTGACTCTCATTTTTTTCGTATAATTTTTTCCTATATATGATCAAAAATCGATTAACGTGAAACTATAAATCCTATGGCAGTGTGTTATTTCTTATCGCATAGATATCAAAAAAATAAGCATATTGAAAAAAATCGCCTCGATCGGACATCGGAGGCACGATTTATGTTTCGTTTGAAGTTCAAAATTTTACAAACTACCCTTCTTACGTTATATATGTTGAAACTTCAAATGTCCATAACTTTTGCCTAGTATCTTTTAGAGTAACTTTTTTTTAAAGTTGATTATTTTATCGAGATCTACGTGATTAACTCAATCACTTTATCCGATTTGACTTTCATTCTTCTCATATAATTTTGCCTATATATGGTCGAAAATTGATAAACGTAAAACTATAAATCCTATGAAAGTGTGTGGTGTTTTATCGCATAGATATAAAAAAAATAAGCATATTGAAAAAAAATCGCCTAGATCGTACATCGGAGGCAGGATTTATGTCCATTTGAAGTTCAAAATTTCACAAACTACCTTTACGTTATATATGTCGAAACTTCAAATGGACGTAACTTTTGCCTCGTGTATCTTTTAGAGGCGATTCTTTTTTAAAGTTGCTTATTTTTTCGTGATCTACGTTTTAAACTCAATTAATTTATCTATTTGACTATCATTTTTCCTTATAAATTTTCCATATATATGGTTAAAAACCGATAAACGTAAAACTGTAAATCCTATGGAGGTGTGTTTTATCGAGTAGATATCAAAAAATAAGCATATTGAAAAAAATTTCGCCTTGATCGGACATAGGAGACACGATTTATGTCCGTTTTATGTTTTCGCATAGGTATCAAAAAAATAAGCAAATTGAAAAAACAAAGCGCCTCGATCGGACATCGGAGGCACGATTATGTCCATTTGAAGTTCTAAATTTCACAAACTACTCCTTTTACGTTATATATGTTGAAACTTTAAATAGCCGTAACTGTTGCCTCGAGTATCTTTAAGAGGTGATTCTTTTTTTAAAGTTGCTTATTTTTTCAAAATCTATGTGGAATCACTTTTTCCCATTTGACATTCATTTTTTCCTTATAATTTTGTCCTATATATAGTCAAAAAAATCGATAAACGTAAATCTATAAATCCTATTTTAGTGTGTGGTATTTTTCGTATAGATAACGAATATAGATAAGCAGATTGAAAAAACAATCGCCTCGATAAGACTTTTGAGGCACGATTTATGTCCGTTTGAAGTTCAAAATTTCAAAAAATACCCCTTTACGTTATATGTTGAAACTTCAAATGGCCGTAACTTTTGCCTCAAGTATCTTTGAGAGGCTATTCTTTTTTTAAAGTTGCTTATTTTTTGGAGATCAACTTGGTAAATTCAATCCCATTTATCCGATTTGACTTTCATTTATTCCTTATAATTTTGCCCTCCATATCGTCAAAAACTGATAAACGTAAAAATATAAATTAATACTATGGCAGTGTGTGGTGTTTATCGCATAGATATCAAAAAAATAAGCAGATTGAAGAAAATCGCCTCGATCGAACATCGGAGGCACAATTTATGTCCGTTTGAAATTCAAAATTTCACAAACTACCATTTTTTACGTTATATATGTTGAAACTTCGAATGAACGTAACTTTTGTCTCGAGTATCTTTTAGAGGCGATTCGTCTTTTAAAGTTTCTTATTTTTTTGAGATCTTCGTGGTAATATCAATCCCTTTATCCGATTTAGCTTTCATTTTTTCCATAAATTTTGCCCTATATATGGTGAAAAAGTGATTAACGTAAAACTATAAATCCTATAGCAGTGTGTGGTATTTTTTCGCGTAGATATCGATGAAATAAGCAGATTGAAAAAAATCTCCTCAATCAGACATTGAAAGCACGATTTATGTCCGTTTTAAATTCAAATTTCACAAACTACCCTTTTACGTTATATATGATGAAACTTCAAATATCCGTAAATTTTGCCTCGTGTATCTTTTAGAGGTGATTCTTTTTTTAAAGTTACTTATTTTTTTGAGAACTACTTAGTAAACTCAATCCCTTTATCCGATTTGACTTTAAATTTTTTCTTATAATTTTGCCTTATATATGGTCAAAAACCAATAAACGTAAAATTATAAATATGTAGTGTGTGGTATTTTTTTCGCGTAGATATCAAAAAAATAAGCAGATTGAAAAAAATTACCTCGATCCTACATCGGGGGCACGATTTATATCCGTTTGAAGTTCAAAATTTCACAAACTACCCTTTTTACATTACATATGTTGAAACTTCAAATGTCCGTAACTTTTGCCTCGAGTATCATTTTAGAGGCAATTCTTTTTTTAAAATTACTTATTTTTTTGGTATCTACGTGGTAAACTCAATCACTTTATCCGATTTGATTTTCATTTTTTCCTTATATGATCAAAAGCTAATAAACGTAAAACTATAAATCATATAGCAGTGTGTGATGTTTTTTCGCGTAGATATCGAAAAAATAAGCATATTGAAAAAAAATCACCTCCATAGGACATCGGAGGCACGATTTATGTCCATTTGAAGTTCAAAATTTTACAAACTACCCCTTTTGCCTTATATATATTGCAACTTCAAATGGCCGTAACTTTTGTCTCGAGTATCTTTTAGAGGCAATTCTTTTATTAAAGTTACGAATTTTATCGAGATTTACGTGGTAAACTCAATCCCTTTATCCGATTTGACTTTCATTTTTTTCCTTATAATTTTGCCCTATATATGGTCAAAAACCAATAAATATAAAATTATGAATCACATGGCAGTGTGTGGTATCTTTTTGCATAGATGTCAAAAAAATAAGTAGATTAAAAAAAACGTCTCGATCCGACATCGTAGGCACGATTTATGTCCATTTGAAATTCAAAATTTCACAAGTACCCCATTTACATTACATTTGTTGAAACTTCAAATGGTCGTACTTTTTTCCTCGAGTATCTTTTTTAGGCGATTCTGTTTTTAAAGTTGATTATTTTTTTGATATCTACGTGGTAAACTCAATCAATTTATCCGATTTGACTATCATTTTTTCATTATAATTTTGCCCTATATATAGTCAAAAACCGATAAACGTAAAACTATAAATCCTATGAAAGTGTGCGGCATTTTTTCGCATAGATATCAAAAAAATAAAGAGATTGAAAAAAAATCGCCTCGATCAGAAATCGGAGGCACGATTTATGTACGTTTGAAGTTCAAAATTTCACAAACTACCCCTTTTACGTTATATATGTTGAACTTTTAAATGGCCGTGACTTTTGTCTCGAGTATCTTTTAGAGGCGATTCTCTTTTTAAAGTTGCTTATTTTTTCGAGATATACGTGTCACTCAATCACTTTATCCGATTTTATTTTCATTTTTTCTTATAATTTTGCCCTATATAAGGTCAAAAATCGATAAACGTAAAACTATAAATCCTATGACAGTGTGTGGTATTTTTCGCATAGATATTGAAAAAATAAGCAGATTGAAAAAAAATCGCCTCGATCGAACAACGGAGGCACGATTTATGTCCGTATGAAGTTCAAAATTTGACAAACTACTACCCCTTTTACGTTATATATGTTGAAATTTTAAATGGCCGTGAATTTGTCTCAAATATATTTTAGAGGCGATTCTTTTTTAAAAGTTGTTTATTTTTTCGGGATTTACGTGATAAACTCAATCTCTTTATTCGATTTTACTTTCATTTTTCCGTTATAATTTTGCCTCATATATGGTCAAAAACCATAAACGTAAAACTAGAATTCCTATGGCCGTGTGTGATTTTTCGCGTAGATATCAATAAAATAAGTAAATTGAAAAAAAAATCGCCTCGATTAGACAATGGAGGCACGATTTGTGTCCATTTGATGTTCAAAATTTCACAAACTACCCCTTTACGTTATATATGTTGAAACTTCAAATGGCCGTTACTTTTGTCTCAAGTATCTTTTAGAGGCGATTATTTTTTAAAACTTTCTAATTTTTTGGAGATCTACGTGGTAAACTCAATCCCTTTATCCGATTTGAATTTCTTTTTTCCTTATAATTTTGTCATATATGGTCAAAAATGATAAACGTAAAATTAGATTTCCTATGGTCGTGTGATTTTTCGTGTAGATATCAAAAAAATAAGCAGATTGAAAAAAAATCGCCTCAATCGGACATCGGAGACATGATTTATGTCCATTTGAAGTTTAAAATTTCACAAACTACCCCTTTTACGTTATATATGTTGAAACTTCAAATGGCCGTAACTTTTTTCTCGAGTATCTTTTAGAGACGATTCTTTTTTTAAAGTTGCTTATTTTTTCAAGATCTGTGTGGTAAACTCAATCTCTCTATCCAATTTGACTCTAAATTTTTTCTTATAATTTTGCCCTATATATGATTAAAAAAAACGATAAACGTAAAACTATAAATCATATGGCAGTGTGTGGCATTTTTTCGCGTAGATATCGAAAAAATAAGAATATTTATCAAACATCGAAGGCACGATTTATGTTCGCTTGAAATTCAAAATTTCACAAACTACCCCTTTTACGTTATATATGTTGAAACTTCAAAATGCTATAACTTTTGTCTCGATATTCTTTTAGAGGCGATTTTTTTTATAAAGTTGCTTATTTTTTGGAGATCTACGTGGTAAACTCAATCTCTTTATCCGATTTGACTTTCATTTTTCCTTATAATTTTTCCCCATATATGGTCAAAAAGTCAAACATAGAACTATAAATCCTATGGCAGTGTGTGGTATTTTTTTCGAGTAGATATCAAAAAAATAAGCAGATTAAAAAGAATTGCCTCGATCGGACATCGGAGGCACAATTTATGTCCGTTTGAAGTTTAAAATTTCACAAACTACCCCATTTACATTATATATGTTGAAACTTTAAATGACCGTAAATTATTTTTCGAATATCGTTTAGAGGCGATCATTTTTTTTAAAGGTTCTTATTTTTTCAAGATCTACGTGGTAAACTCAATTTCTTTATCCGATTTGACTTTCTTTTTTTCCTTATAATTTTACCTTAGTTACAAATCGATAAAAGTAAAACTATAAATCATATCTCAGTGTGTGATATTTTTTCACGTAGATATCAAAAAAATCATCGAATTGAAAAAAAAATCATCTTGCTCGGACATTAGAGGCATGATTTATGTCCATTTGAAGTTCAAAAATTTACAACTACTCCTTTTACATTATATTTGGTGAAACTTCAAATGACCGTAAATTGAATTTCTTCTCTTTTTCCCTATAATTTTACCTTATATATAGTCACAAACTGATAAAAGTAAAATTATAAATCATATCTCAGTGTTTTACGTTTTATCACGTAGATATAGAGAAAATAACTAAATTGAAAAAAAAATTGCCTTGATCGGATATCCGAGACATGATGTATGGCCTTTTACGTTTCATTTGGTGAAACTTCAAATGACTGTAACTTTTGCCTCGAATATATTTTAGAGGCGATTCTTTTTCAAGGTTGCTTATTTTTTTAAAATCTACGTGATTAAATCAATTCCTTTATCTGATTTGATTTTCTTTTTTTCTGTATATTTTTATCTTATATATAGTCACAAATCGATAAAAGTAAAAGTATAAATCATGTCTTTGTGTGTGGCATTTTATCGCGTAGATATCGAATAAATGATCAAATTAAAAAAATTGTCTTTATTGGACATCCGAGGCATTAAATATGTCCGTTTGAAGTTCAAAAATTTTACAACTACTCCTTTTACGTTATATGTAGTAAAACTTCAAATGACCGTAACTTTTGCCTCGAATATCTTTTAGAGGCGATTCTTTTTTTAAAGTTCCTAATTTTTTTGAGAACTACGTAGTAAATTCAATTTTCTTTATCCGATTTGACTTTCTTTTTTCTCTATAATTTTACCTGATATATAGTCACAAACCGATAATAGTAAAACTATAAATCTTATCTAAGTGTGTGGTATTTTATCACGTAGATATAAAAAAATAACTAGGTTATAAAAAACGTCTTTATCGGACATTCGAGCCATGATTTATGTTCGTTTGAAGTTCAAAAATTTACAACTACTTTTGTTTCGTTAAATTTGGAGAAACATCAAATGGACGTAACTTTTGCCTCGAAAATCTTTTAGAGGCGATTCATTTCTTAAAGTTGCTTATTTTTCGAGTCTACGTAGTAAACTCAATTCCATTATCTGATTTGATTTTCTTTTTTTCCTTATAATTTTACCTTACGTATAGTCACAAATCGATAAAAGCAAAACTATAAATCATATCTCAGCGTGTGACATTTTTTCGAGTAGATATCAAAAACATAACCAGATTTGGAAAAAAGAATCACCTCGATCGGACGTCCGAGGCATAATTTATGTCCGTTTGAAATTCAAAAATTTACAACTACTCCTTTTAAGTTACATTTGGTGAAACTTCAAATTACTGTAACTTTTATCTCAAATATCTTTTAGAGGCGATTCTTTTTATTTAAAGTTGCTTATTTTTACTAGAACTACGTGGTAAATTCAATTCATTTATCCGATTTGACTTTTTTTCCCTATATTTTTACCTTATATATAGTTACAAATCGATAAAAGTAAAACTATAAATCGTATCTCGGTGTGTGGCATTTTATCGCGTAGATATCAAGAAAATTAACCAAATTGAAAAAAAATTGCCCCGATCACACATCCGAGGCATGATTTATGTCCATTTGAAGTTCAATAATTTATAACTACTCCTTTTATGTTACATTTGCTGAAACTTTAAATGACCATAATTTTTGCCTCGAATATCTTTTAAAGGCGATTCTTTTTTTAAAGTAATTTATTTTTCAAGCTCTACGTGGTAAACTCAATTCCTTTATCTAATTTGACTTTCTCTTTTTCCTTATAATTTTACCTTATACATAGTCACAAATCGATAAAAGTAAAAATATAAATCCTATTTCAGTGTGTGGTATTTTATCGCGTAGATATCAAAAAAATAATCTGATTAAAAAAATATTTTTCGATCATATATCTGAGGAATGATTTATGTCCATTTGTAGTTCAAAAATTAACGACTACTCCTTTTATGTTACATTTGGTGAAACTTCAAATGACCGCAATTTTTTCCTCGAATATCTTTTAGAGGCGATTCTTTTTTTAAAGTTGATTATTTTTTTAAGATTTACGTAGAAAACTCAATTCCATTATCCAATTTGATTTTCTTTTTTTCTTATAATTTTACCTTATATATAGTCACAAGTCGATAAAAGTAAAAACTATAAATCCTATCTCACCGTGTAGCATTTTTTCGAGTAGATATCAAAAAAATAATCGGATTGGAAAAAAATCGCCTCGATCGGACATCCGAGGTATGATTAATGTCCGTTTGAAATTCAAAAACTGTAACTTTTACCTCGAATATCTTTTAGAGGCGATTCTTTTTTTAAAAGTTTCTTTTTTTTTTGAGAACTACATGGTAAATTCAATTCCTTTATGCAATTTGACTTTCTTTTTCCCTATAATTTTACCTTATATATAGTCACAAATCGATAAAAATAAAACTATAAATCTTATCTCAGTGTGTCTCCTTTTATCACGTAGATATCAAAAAATTAACCAAAGTTAAAAAAATTTGCCTCGATTAGATATACGAGATATGATTTATGTCCATTTTAAGTTCAATAATTTACAATTATTCCTTTTACGTTACATTTGTTGAAACTTCAAATGACCGTAACTTTTGCCTCAAATATCTTTTAGAGGCGATTGTTTTTTTAAAGTTACTTATTGTTTCGAGATCTATGTGATAAACTCAATTCTTTATCTGATTTGAATTTTTTTTTTCCTTATTATTTTACCTTATATATAGTGACAATCCGATAAAAGTAAAAGTATAAATCCTATCTCCGTGTATAGTATTTTATCGCGTGAATACTAAAAAAATAACCAGATGAAAAACAAAACGCCTTGCTCGGACATCCGAGGCATGATTATGTTCATTTGAAGTTAAAAATTTTACAACTACTCCTATTACGTTACATTTAGTGAAATTTTAAATAACCGTAATTTTTGCCTCGAATATCTTTTGGAGACGATTCTTTTTTTAAAGTTCCTTATTTCTTTGAGAACTATGGGGTAAATTAAATTTCTTTATCCGTTTTGACTTTCTTTTTTTCTCTATAATTTTACCTTATATATAGTCACAAATCGATAATAGTAAAACTATAAATCTTATCTCAGTGTGTGTTATTTTATCGCGTGGACATCGAAAAAAAATCAAATTGAAAAAAACATCGTCTTGATCGGACATCCGAGCCATGATTTATGTCCTGTTGAAGTTCAAAAATTTACAACTACTTCTTTTTCGTTAAATTTGGTGAACTTCAAAAGACCGTAACTTTTGCGTCGAATATGATTAGAGGCGAACCTATTTTTAAAGTTGCTTATTTTTTTGAGATCTCCGTAGTAAACTCAATTCCATTATCCGATCTGATTTTCTTTTTTCTCCTTCTAATTTTACCTTATATATAGTCACAAACCGATAAAAGTAAAACAATAAATCCTATCTTAGTGTGTGGCATCTTTTCAAATAGATATCAAAAAATAACCAGATTGGAAAAAAAAAACCTTAATCGGACATCCAAGACATGCTTTATGTCAATTTGAAGTTCAAAAATTTACAACTACTCATTTTATGTTATATTTAGTGAAACTTCAAATGTCTGTAACTCTTGCCTAGAATATCTTTTAGAGGTAATTCTTTTTTTAAAGTTTCTTATTTTTTCAGGAACTACGTGGTAAATTTAATTTCTTTATCCGATTTGACTTTCTTTTAATCCTATAATTTTACCTTATATATAGTCACAAATCGATAAAAGTAAACTATAAATCTTATCTCAGTGTGTAGCATTTTTTCGTGTAGATATCAAAAAAATAACCAAATTAAAAAAATTGCCTCGATCGGATATCCGAAAAATGATCTATGTCCATTTGAAGTTCAATAATTTACAACTATTTCTTTTACGTCACATTTGTTGAAACTTCAAATGCTTGTAACTTTTGCCTCGAATATCTTTTAGAGGTGATTATTCTTTTAAAGTTGCTTATTTTTCAAGATCTATGTGGTAAACTCAATTCCCTTATCCGATTTGAATATCTTTTTTTCCTTATAATTTTACCTTATCATAGTCACAAACTGACAAAAATAAAACTATAAATCTTGTTTCAGTTTGTGGTATTTTATCGTGTAGGTATTGAAAAATTAACTGGATTAACAAAAATTCCCCTCGATCGGACATCCGAGCCATGATGTATGTCCGTTTGAAGTTCAAAAAGTTATAACTACTCCTTTTACGTTACATTTAGTGAAACTTCAAATGACTGTTACTTTTGCCTCGAATATCTTTTAAATGCGATTCTTTTTTTAAAGGTTCTTAATTTTTTGAGATCTACGTGGTAAACTTAGTTCATAATTCAATTTGACTTTGTTTTTTTCGCTATACTTTTACCTTATATATAGTCACAAACGATAAAAGTAAAACTATAAATTCTATTAAAGTCTGTGGCGTCTTATCGCATAGAATCGAAAAAATAACCAAATTGAAAAAAATTGCCCTGGTCGGATATCGGAGACATTATATATGTCCATTTGAAGTTCAATAATTTACAACTACTCCTTTTACGTTACATTTGTTCAAATTTTAAATGACCGTAACTTTTGCCTCGAATATCTTTTAGAGGCGATTCTTTTTTTTAAAATTACTTATTTTTTTAGATCTACGTGGTAAACTCAATTTCTTTATCCGATTTGAATTTATTTGTTTCCTTATAATTTAACCTCATATATAGTCATAAACCGATAAAAGTAAAACTATCAATCCTATCTCAGTGTGTGGCGTTTTATCGCGCATGTTCCGAAAAAATAACCTAATCATAAAAAAATTGCCTCGATCGGACATCCTAGACATGTTATATATTCATTTGAAGTTCAAAAATTTACAACTACTCCTTTTACGTTACATTTGGTAAAACTTCAAATGACTGTAATTTTTGCCTCGATTATCTTTTAGAGGCGATTCTATTTTTAAAGTTGCTTATTTTTTTAACATCTACGTGGTAAACTCAATCCTTTATCCGATTTGACTTTATTTTTTTGGTCATGACCAGAGTCTAGACCCAGATGAGACCGGCGTCGTTGACCTCTCAGAGGCCGCAAACAAGCCTACATACGTCATCATTACTTCATCTAGGTTAATTTTAGCGGAAAACTTGAACTTTTCTTTACTTAGACTTCATAATGAGAAATATTTTCGCATAACACTAGCTACATAAACTCACAAGCATTCACAACAACCATCTAATACCAAGATAATCAAATGAAAGACATAGTCAATATCTGTATAAAATATAGAGTTGCCAAAATGGCACCAATACAATATCTGAAATAACTGGGAAAGAAACACTAGTGGAACATACTCCACTAGATAATGTCTAAGTCTAATGCTTGAATAAAATAGTAATCATCCTCGAAAGCATGAGGGCCTATAAAATTCGGATGAAAGCTCCACGTCCGAATAACTTCAGCGTCGACCCGTAAGCTCTAGCGTCCAGCTGCACCTGCACCTAAAGTAGAGAGTTGTATGGGATTAGTACACACTTATACTAAGTATGGGTATATGCAAGCACACACCAAGGACATGCATGATTAAGAAGAGCTCTCTCCTAACGATATGAGTTATGGAAAGTAAAGTCAGTGGACTTGCCAAATCGAATTAGGAAAGTCATGATATAAGAGTAACATGCATCACCATACGTATCATATTGCACGCAGCATATAACATATTTCATGTAGCACATAACATATTGCATATAGCACATATCATATTTCATTTTATTCGTTCATATGCCATGAGACCATGGAATCATGGACTAGACATTAGGACTTCCCAAAATGAGGGCTCAATATATGAGACCTCAACTAGGGAGCCTTCTTTAGCAAACATAGAGTCTTTTTTATTCATTCATACGTACTTCATTTTCATTCGTTCGTAAGCTAGTGTAAACACCAGTCATACCTAGGTTGTAGTTTAAGACTTTCATCGGGTTCGCTATGCAATGACTAAGAATGACCTAGTGTCATTACTTAAGTCTAGCTCACCTCTTGATTATCCTATCCGAACACCTTTGGTATCGTTCATTTCATGATGTGCATTACTTGAGTCTGGTCTTATTATTTTTAACCTTAACCGACATAGATCATGTGAGAATCATGAAATTCAGTATTTAATCCCACATTGAAAGAGGTGGAATCACCGGCCAAAGTGAACCAAAACATGCTAGAGTATATAGGGAAATCAAACCCTGCTAAAACCCTATATTGGCAGTATAGGTTCAAAGACTAGGAGATATAAGGAGACTCATACTTGTCTAGATGGACAGTCTCATCTCATGAGAATTACACGGACCTCTGTCTTCCCGAAAGAAGGAACCGCAACTCATAGCTAGCCTATCGGTGCTCAGTATAAAGTTCCATTACATTCATCTCATATATCATAGAAGCTGGCTTCTAGCATGAGGCATCATAGCTCATTAGATGATTTCTCATCTCATCATTAGTATTAAGTATGCTTTAACTTCAATACTTTCATTAGAGTGTTCATAGAGACTGGTCTCTTCATTAACCTTACACTCTCATAGGTGAATACGTCTTGGTAACATTTACTTAGGATCATTTGAGATTTCTCTCACCTTTCATATTAGCTTCTTATCAAGTTGTCACCACATTCATTAACTTTAGCACATTTATTCTTCATAATTACTCACCCCTTTTACGTGAATGTTCATTTCATCGTATGCCAATACACTTGGCCGTTTAATGTGTGTCACACTCTTACCTAACCCCTCTGGGGTTTCATCATCTCTTCACATAACATCTTAGTTTCACTTACTTTTAAATGTATGCTAGACTTATGAGTCCACACATATAAGCCATGAGCCTTCGTCATAGTTCGTCTAAGTGATTCATATTTACCCAAGATTATGTGGTACAAGACTTATGCATCTTGTAGGTATGCCAAGATATCAATTTTGATCCTTTGAGGCAGCATTCATTAAATATTTGTTCACGTACGACTTATGTGTCAATACGGGATTGGGCAAGGGAACTCAATTTCGAATCCCTGGAGCAACACTTAATCTTATATTAAACTTGATAATTGCATTTTTCAGATTTGGGGGACCCTAGTTCGATCCCCATCACTCCCATAATATTTCCTTTCTTTTCCTCCTCTCTTTCCCGTTTAAGGCAAGGAGGTTATGGGATCAATCCCCCACAAGCTCATTCTTTTTCTCTTAATTTATCTCTTAACTTTCTCACCTATGCAAGAGGTTGTGGGTTCATTCCCCACTCACCACATTTATTTTTCTCCTTTATTTTTCTCTTAACTCTCTCATCTATTCAAGAGGTTGTGGGTTCAATCCCCACTCACCATATTTTATTTTTCTCCTTTATTTTTCTCCTAACTCTCTCATCTACTCAAGAGGTTGTGGGTTCAATCCCTACTCACCACATTTATTTTTCTCCTTTATTTTTTTCCTAACACTCTCATCTATTCAAGAGGTTGTAGTTTCAATCCCCACTCACCACATTTTATTCTTCTCCTTTATTTTTCTCCTAACTCTCTCATCTATTCAAGAGGTTGTGGATTCAATCCCCACTCTCCAGATTTATTTTTCCTTTCATTTTTCTCATGAAATTTTTATGTATACATTTGGTGAGGTCTTGGGTGCAATTCCCAATGACCTCACAATTTTAAAAAAAAACATAGCTATTTTTTTCAATTCTTGGCTGAGACCACCAATTTCCAGCAAGCTGGAAATTTGGTCTTTTTCAATCCATTTTCTCTCATTCTTATGTTGACTTTTGTAGTATTTTGAGTGACATTCAGTCAGACACCTTAACCTTATATGAACATCACATTTTTAACATTTTCATACACACGAAACACACCATTTTAACATACAAATTTAAGACAGCAAACATAGTGAATTTTCAGCACACACATGCTCAAAACAGTCAACTTAATATACTTTTCCGAAACATATTTTTCATTCCTTACATGATTTATGAATACACATTCAACACATAATCACAACCAGACCTAAAATTATCTACTAGAAGACATATCAACACATGATTTGAATCTTTCAAAGGATCTAATGAAAGGGGCATGCAATTGGGACAACCTTAGTTTTTCAATCGCGATTAAACTGAACCTTAAGGGTCTCTTGGGAAAAGGACCAAGAGAGAATAAAACTCATACCTTAATGTCGTTCAACACTTGTTTCAATGCTTCCCATTCCCACGACACCACTGCCTCACCACCAAAATCCAATCCGTCGAGAAGAATGTTGTTGATTTTTGTTTTCAGCTTAGCTTTTCGTTTAAAATTTTGTGTGTAAGTTCTTCAAGAGTGAAAAACTATTATTTTCAATTCTTTTGTTGATGAAAAATGTGAGAATGAGAGTGATAAACGTGAGAATGAGAGGATTAGGATTAGAAGAGTTAGGTGGAGACTTAGTCAAACTAGGAATTTCCATTATTTATTCTTATTATTATTATTATTATTATTATTATTATTATTATTATTATTATTATTATTATTATTTTATTAAAAATCTGATTTTCCTTTAATTAAATCAGAAAATTAAATATTAATTAATTTAACTAATTCACTAAATACAATAAATCAATTAAATCATTGCTTCCACCAAGGCTCGAACCCGGGTGGAGCAAGATTTTGCTTAAAGGGTCAATTTTGGTCACCTCTACCCTAATTGCCCCTTAACCATATTAATTAATTAATTATTTAGGGTAATTACAATACCACCCTTATCCTGGAAAAGACCATTTTACCCCTAGACCCTGCAAACTTAAGAATTACCCCTTTTTAAGTCCGGTTAAGACTCATCCGGGAATATCTTCATATTCGGTTTCCCTACATGGCAGGACCCAACCTTTCCTAGCTCAACTAACCAAGTTAGTTGGCTCGGCAGTTGCAGAGGTTTAGAGGTATGGTTCTATGCGCATCAATCCGTGTGAACCCGTCTAATCTAGGCATTCTAGATATGTTAGACATTACTTAGTATAGTCATTTTTAGGGTTGTTTTCTTTTTCCCTATAATTTTACCTTATATATAGTCACAAATCGATATAAGTAAAACTATAAATTCTATCTCAGTGTGTGGCCTTTTATCGTGTGGATATCAAAAAATAAATAGATTGAAAAAAAATTGCCTCGATCGGACATTTGAGACTTGCTTTATGTTAGTTTGAAGTTCAAAAATTTACAACTACTCCTTTTACGTTAAATTTGGTGAAACTTCAAATGACCGTAACTTTTTCCTCGAATATCTTTTAGGGGCGATTCTTATTTTGAAGTTGCATATTTTTCGAGATCTACGTGGCAAATTTAATTCATTTATCCAATTTGAATTTTTTCTTATAATTTTAACTTATATATAGCCACAAACCGATAAAAGTAAAAATACAAATCCTATCTTAGTGTTAGTATTTTTTTCGCAACAATATCGAAAACATAATCATATTGAAATAAAATCGCCTCGATCTTACATCTGAAGCATGATTTATGTCCGTTTGAAGTTCAAAAATATACAACTACTCCTTTTACGTTACATTTGTTAAAACTTCAAATGACCGTAACTTTTGTCTCGAATATTTGTTAGAGGCGATTCTTCTTTTTAAATTGCTTGTTTTTTGAGATCAGCGTGGTAAACTCAATTCCTTTATCCGATTTCACTTTTTTCCTTATAGTTTTACCTTATATATAGTCACAAACCGATAAAAGAAGTACTATAAATACTATCTCAGTGTGTGGTATTTTTTTGCGTAGATATCGAAAAAAATACCAAATTGAAAAAAAATTGCCTTGATCACACATCCGACACATGATTTATGTTCGTTTGAAGTTCAAAAATTTACAATTACTCCTTTTACATTGCATTTGGTGAAACTTCAAATGACTGTAACTTTTGCCTCGAATATCTTTGAGAGATTATTTGATTTTTAAAGTTGATTATTTTTCAAGTTCCATGTGGTATCCAATTTGAATTTCCTTTTTTTCCTTATAATTTTACCTTATATATAGATACAAACCGATAAAACTAAAATTAGAAATCCTATCTCAGTGTTTTGTATTTTTTTCTCATTGATATAGAAAAAATTACAGGATTGAAAAAATATCGCCTCGATTAGACATCCGATCATGCATGATTTATGTCCGTTTGAAGATCAAAAATTTACAACTACTCCTTTTACGTTATATTTGGTGAAATTAAAATGACCGTAGTTTTTGTCTCGAATATCTTTTAGAGGCAAATCTTTTTTTAAAGTTGCTTATTTTTTTAAAAATCTATGTTGTAAACTCAATTTCTTTATCCGATTTGACTTTCTTTTTTTCTTATAATTTTACCATATATATAGTCACAAACTGATAAAAGTAAAACTATAAATCATATCTTAGTGTGTGGTGTTTTTTCGCGTAGATATCCAAAAAATAATCGAATTCAAAAAAATTGCTGCGATCAGACATCCGAGGCATGATTTATGTTCGATTGAAATTCAAAAATTTACAATTACTCCTTTTACGTTACATTTGGTGAAACTTCAACTGACCGTAACTTTTGCCTCGAATATCTTTTACAGGCGATTCTTTTTTTAAAGTTTCTTATCTTTTCGAAATCTACGTGGTAAACTCAATTTTTTATCCGACTTGACTTTCTTTTTTTCCATATAATTTTACCTTATATATAGTCACAAACCAATAAAAGTAAAACTATAAATCATATCTCAGTGTGTGGTGTTTTTTCGCGTAGATATCAAAAAAATAATCACATTGAATAAAAAATTGCCTCTATCGGTCATTTGAAGTTTCACCAAATGTAACGTAAAATGAGGGCCTCGAGGTTGGCGCCTCGGGGTTGTGGANGGGGCGGGGGGCTGAGGGGGTAGGGCCTCGAGACAGGCGCCTCGGGGCAGGGGGATGGGGGGTTAGGGCCTCGAGGCAGACGCCTCGGGGCGGAGAGCCGAGGGAGGGTTAGGGCCTCGAGGTTGGCGCCTCGAGGCTAGGGGATTAGGGCCTCGAGGTAGGTGTGTCTCTGAGATTTCGGTCATAGTCTAAGGGTACTTGTGTATTCTTCCTTGTTTTTTTATATAATCATGTGGTGTCTTAAACCTAATAATCCAATTAATTTCACTATACACTTTATGTAAGACTTATTTAAGGATGAATATTCTCTATCAATCATATTTCAATCTTAAAATTCCTATTTTAAACTTTTGATCAAAGAAGGGAGATCAAAGATGTAATTATTCATTTCACTATGTCGCTTACGGGTCAATTGGTTGTTTATTAGAGTTATGTCATATGAATAATTATTTACATGTTACCTTTTATATCTTTGTTATAGCGATAGTGTTTATCTATAAATTTCATGTTTTCTATATTCATGATATTAATGATTATGATTATCATAAAGTATTGTGTATTTGAGTAAGTATATAATGTTATAGAGAGGTAATGGTCTTTAAAAAAAAAGTATCTGTTATAATGGATGTTAGTGACGTTATATATATAAGTAGAATGTTATTATTGAAAAATTGAAAAATATTACTTGAAAATTTGATTTTAGAGAAAATCAAGTCGTTAGGGAGAAATGTTATTATAATGAGTGACATGTTATACTGAGTTTTGACTGTATAACTTAATATCTAATGGGCATGCTGAATTTTATACAACTTGCATTTCTATTTATTTGTCATAATTTATTTTTTATTTTATTTAAAAAGTATTTTTTGTCAACATTTTAATTCTAATTTTTCACATAATATATTTAAGATCACAAGATTATAAGATATTTCAGTACATTCAACATGTCTTTAGTTAATCTCTACAAAATTTTTAAAAAAAATTATTTTCTTAAACATCATTCCAAATCAAAATCAAACAAACAAATTGAGACAAAGAAAATAATAAACATGATATAAGCTAAACTAGTTTTCCTTCCCAAGACAAAATTCAGTCTATGTATATTTAATATACATCATAGTCAACATTATATATGGTATGTATAACTAATTAAACATAACAATTCATGTATTAATAATATTTTTCTATATATTTAAATAAAACTTTAGCTTTAAATCAATCCAATTTTAAATTATCATTTTACATATATATATATATATATATA
>NC_028643.1:69222224-69245411 GCF_001406875.1 Solanum pennellii | reverse complement strand
ATATATATATATATATATATATATATATATATATATATATATATAAAAATTGTGTATACACGGTTGGTAAGCAATAAAATAAAGGGAAAAGAACCGAAAAAAATGGTTTTTTTCCATTGGTACAACATGTAAAGAAAAATATATTGTCCCACATGCAATTCCAAACATGTCAAATAATAAGTACACACCACTCAAAAGAGCAAATAAAGAAAATACAAAATCGATTTGAAACAAAACTAAATAAAGGTTTTCCATTTTTCAAAACGAAAATAAAAAATAAGACCAAGTTGTGTCGTTTGGTAGCTGGTAAGAGTTTTATAGATATTAATAATATATAAATAAGTTACAAGAGAATTTATATAGTAATTATACAAAATATTAGTTATACACGTGTTGACATGAAATAATGCTTCATCCGTTTAAAAAAATGAACTAGTTTAATTTGACATAAAGTTTAAGAAAATAAAATTAAAAAAACCAATCTTATCGTCTGAAATTAAAATTATGTCAAATATTACTATCCTAAACATGTCATGTCTAATAATAAAAACTAAAATTTTACTACAAAAAAAAAGAAATTATTCTTTTTTAAATGAGATGACTAAAACAAAAAATAGATCATTATATTCTTTTTTAAATAAAGAAATAATATATAAATTCTATCGTAACTTATACTATTATTTGAGTTTTTTTATAAATTTATCAACTAAATATCATATTAATTGATACATATTTTTTTTAATTTACCTATCAAACATAGTATTTAAATTACTTCTTTCTTATCAAACTCCCAATAAAGTCACTAGATAAATAAAGGACATGTCAAAAACACCTGAAAAGGTTCATGTAGAATGTAATAAACCATGTTCTCTTCTCATCTTCTTGTGAATATGGTTCAAACCATGTTCTCCAATCAAATTCTTCTTTGCGACTTTTTATAATAGCAGTTGATTACTATAGGGTTTAGAGTGTAGGGTTCAGGAGCAGAACCTCGATTAGCAATTTGACTTTCATTTCCAAATTATAATAAGAGGTCTTTTTGTGATATAATTTCGATCATACTAATTCTCATCATGTCAACTTCCGAAGAAGTTGGAGGAGGACGAGGAGGAGGACGAAGACGACGTAGAGGTGGAGGAAATAATGGTGTTTGGCCAGAGCCATTCTTGGAGGCATTAGCTACACAAATGGCTATTAATACTACTAGCTCCATTAATCGTCTTGCTGCTGCTCAAGCACTCTCAAATCTTTTCCAGGTACACACACCTCTCAAATTACTTTATACGATCTCATGATATCTAATCATCGTTTTTTCTGTCTGATACGATCTTCTTATGATATTTTAAAATATGTTATTGATGTAATAATAAGTTGTATATAACATGACATGAATTACTTGTATTTATAAAATAAACGAATTCAGAATTTAAAATTTATATAAATCGATATGAAATATTGTTAACTCCCGCCCTAAGAGTTGTGAATTAAGCTAAGGTACATTATTATTATGAAATTAATAATGGGGTTTTGGGTGATTTGTATTTAATTGGTCAGGCGTAATTATGTATGTTTGTATTAAAGATAATATAATGATTTTTGTAAGATAATGAGCATTTTATATATAGTTTGGTCAAATGGAACCCGTGATCAATAAATTATATATATAAGTAGGTGTAGGTATATAGATTGTAGTATAGTATATAATTATATAATAATATTAGAGATAAAATTGCATTAAATAATATTACTGAAAAAGTATGATCAGTGCATATAAATGAAATGTTGAAAGTAACTGGTTATGACTGGCATTAGGATGAATTTTAGCAGCAGAAAAAAAAGTCTTTTTGAGGAACTCTATTAGCTACTAGCTGTACTTGTGCATCAGAAATTACTTTAGCTATTTTAGAGTTCGATTAAATTTTAATTTATATCGAAACATTTCATATCAGAGTATTCTAATAAAGGTGAATTTCTATTAAAGGAATTTAAATTCTAAATGAATACTTACCACTCTATCATAACTCAGATCGATCAGCAATATATTTTTCTTATTGCTTCATTGACTCCCCCATCTCAATATACGTGATACTATTTGACTAAACATAAAATTTAAAAAAAAAGTGAAGACTTTTAAAATTTATGATCTAAAACATTGTTTGATCATTTATTTGACTATAAATCATTTAAAAATAAAATATTAATTTTTAAAATATTACTTTTAAAAAATCCGACACTCACGAATCGATACTTTAAAAGAGTCTTTGACCTAAGGTTTGTCTATTCTTTGGACAGTCGTTTTCTAGGATTTTGTTGCATCTATGCCAAAAAAGTTCTTTTGGTTAAAATTTGAATTCCTTTCCTTTTCATTGCATGATCCTCTTTAAGCTCTACATATTATAAATCCCACAACTTTTTTGACTCAAACTTTCTAAATATATATATACATGATATTTTCTCCGTTTCTATTTACTTGTTCATATTTTCTCTTTTAGTTGTTCTTATTTATTTATCCATTTTGATAAATCAAGAAATGATAAAAAAAATTCCTATTGTGCCCTTATTTAAACTTCTTGAAAATTTCCTAGTCTTAATTCACCATTTTTGAAACCATAATTAATAAGGGTAAAATTATAACTTCACTATGCTAATTATTATTATCTTAATATGTGTATCATTTTTAAAGTGGACAACTAAATAAAAACAAAGAAATATTAATTATTATTATCTTAATATGTGCGTCATTTATAAAAATAAGGACAGATGCACTTCTTTTTTATTATTTGCCCATATATAACACTAGCTTGTACTCCTATATATTACTCTGAATAAAAATATGTGGAAAGAGACCGTTGAGTCCTCCTTTTTATTGACATCATTACTAAGTACAAATTTAACTTTACTAAGTACAAATTTAACTTTCTATACTTAGTTAAAGATGTGGATCAAAATTCGTATATGTAATTATCTTAATATGTGACTTATATTTTTTGATAATATTAATTCATCGTGATAAGAAGAGAAATTTTACGATAAATTTAAATTATTCATTAAGTTGGTAATTTTAGATATCTTACCTTATTTAATATTAAATTTGAGACTATTTTATTTTATTTTTTAAATAAAATAATCTCAAAATAATTTAATCCGCAAGTAAAACAGACTAATGATATGTATGGCTTTTCATGAGTATTATCCATCGGGTAATATCATCTATTTTCCGGGTATTATTCTCTATTTGGTAGGTAGCTTAATTAAGGGGAAAAAATAAATTATAGCGGTTGCATTTTTTCAGAATTAACCTACCAAATCTAAGTAATATATAGGAAACTTATATATTATATCAAAAAAATATTTATTATTTATAATAATGATATTTTTTTATTTGATCACTATTAATACATTTATAATATACTTTAATATATATTATAGTAACAATTTATAAAATACATATAATACATATATATATATATATTTATATACATAATTTACTTTTAAGTATATATTGCAGATTTAATATAATATTATTATATATATTTTTATAAATGATAATAAATTTTTTTAAAATATGATTAGTAGTCGGTAAAAAGAATTTTATCAAAAAGATCCCCATTCAAATATCTTTATCATTATATACTCTGGATTCATTTTTTTAGTTATGATAGAGTAATTATTTGAGTTTTTATTATTTTGTTTTTTTTTTTTTTTGAATAATTGGGTATTAATTGTTTATTGGTTGATTTCCAATGAAAACTGTAACTATCAGATGTGTTTACATATCTAGTATGGGTATAGTATGAATTGAAATGAAGAGCTTGTTACAGATTCTTTATTTGTATACTTGTCAGTACAGATAATTAACTATATAATAATAATAATAAAACGTATAATATCCTTTCCTTATTAAAAGTTACTAATTTTTTATTGAAGTTTCTCAGAAAAAATAATAGTAGTGTTGCCATACAGAAATATTAGAAAGCTTTTCAATATTTTAACAAGAATTTAGATTGAGGTATAAATGAAAAATTATATTTTATAGAAAAAATATAAATATCCTCTTAATTTATGCTCGAAATTTTAGAAATACATTTAAACTATACTAAAGTCCTATTACCCTCCTGAATTTATTTTATAAGTAATTTTCTACTCCTTTTCGTCCTACGTGACACTAGCTTGAAAAAAAAGTCAAACAACGTTGGAACCACAAGATAGTGCCACGCAGGTCAAAAAGAAGTAGAAAATTGTTAATAAAACAAGTTCAGGGATAATAGAATATTTATATAATATAAATGTATCTCTGAGATTTCCGACATAAGTTAAAGGAATACTCGTACATTATTCCTATTTTATAACATAAATTTCTTATCACGTCCTTTCTTTTAACAAGAGACATAATCTTCTTTCTCCATCTCAAAATAGTACAATTGTTTTTCATTTTGACAATTTTATATTATAGGCTTGATTAGTTTAAATTTGTAAAAGATAAGTTGATAATTAACATAAATATGTTAACGTTTTCTTTAAAAAGCTCATCTCTAGTTATAGTTCTATTACTCGAATTCTAAAGTTTTAATTAAGAGTGACGTTAACTAAATTCAAGTATCTTATTTGATTCTAAAATATATCAAGTATATATAATTAAAAAAAATAACTTTAATATTTTGAATTGCTAGTGATGGGAGCTGAGTGTATTCTAAAAGCTGAAGGAGAGTTGAGAGACAGTAACCTTTTCTTGGAAATGAAAGAGAAAAAGGAGATGTGTCTATTCCTCTTATATTTTATAAACTATAATATTAAGTAGTATTTTCAAAAATTATTTAGACATAAAATTGTTATAAGTTTAAAATTCAGAAAACTTCAAAAACTGTTTTAGTTGATAAATGACAAAATTTCTCGTATTGATGGTTAATGAGATTAGAGATTTTTATATGATTTAAATAATTCTACTTCTTTAGAGCTAGTTAGTGTGAGTTTATTGCAAAAATTGGTATTAGAGTTTGACTGATCTCACTCAATATCAATTTTCCGAAAATAAAATCGTCCACTCATTAAATACAACCACTAAATGCGAAGTAAAATGTTAAAAGAATGATAATTTTTTTTATATTAGTAATTAATGAAATAACAAAACTTGAATAACTTTCTTTTTTTTAATTAACTTTTGCGATGTGAGTTCGATTCAGAATCTAATCGTATGATTTTTTAATCGCATAAACTTTTCAAAACTTATTCTAAATTTGAAATATTTAATTTCAGAATTTTTATGAACTGACATGAGAAGTGATGAGTAGTTATTTTCTTGGTTTATTTCTCCTTGATATTGATAGTGTAGGTAGGTATGATGAGTAGCTAATTACTAGTAATAAATAGCCTACTATTTTCTTACTCTTTTTTTCTTCTTCTGACTATCTCTGCATGCCTTCCCTTTTATTCTAATCATGCAATAAGTTTACACACTATTTTTCTTCTTACAACATACTTTTTCTTCAAATACCACTCATTTCTAATATTCCTTTTCTTCCAATTAAAAGAAATGACTTACTACAAAATAACTAACTCTAAATTAAACTTCTTATTAGTATAACTTTCAATTACTCGCTCCATTTTAATTTTTCATATCGTATAAATTTAAGATTAGATTAAAGAGTATTTTAATATACTTGATATAATTTTAATTAAAATTAAAAAATAAAATTATCTATTTTTTAAAATTTCGTATCAAATCAAATTATATCGTTCGAAGACGAAATAACATTGTTATGGGCATATCACGTGAAGGAATATATCGTTTCCCATGTGTTGGGGCGTGCCTGCCATGAGGGGCTGTTTTGTACTTTCCATAACCTTCTTCTAAGTTAAAAGGAATATGTTTCGTTTTAATTTAGGTAATGTAGTTTGATTTGATCTAGAGTTTAATAAATGAATAATGTTGAATGGTCATAAAATTTGGTCAGAAGTTTGCTAAAAATTTAAAAAAATTATAATATCGTTTATAAAAATAAATTGATTTTTTTTATATTTTTAATTAAAAGATATTAAAGTTTAAAAAAAAAACAAAAATATTTAACAAGGTTAAATAACATAGCGTAAAATATGACGATTCTGGCCAAAAGGATTTTTCCTTATACATATTTGTGGAAGTTAGTACATAAATATGTCTTTTAACTTAGTCTCATTCTACATTTATGTCCTTCAATTTTAGATATGCGCAAATTCACTTAATTTCTACGTTATCTATACCTAGCTTTGTTATAAGTGACAAGTGCCGATTAATTAGTACATTCTGTCTTTCTATATTTACTTGTTCACTATATTGAAAACATATGTTCGATTAAATAATAAAAAGATAATTTATCATTTTATGCCTATTCTACGTTCATTATTAAGTAGTATTACTTCTCAATATTTGATAATATGACCAATATTTTTTGTTTATTGCTTATTAGGTATGTTTAATTCACTATGTTTTAGTTTATGTATGAAATGAAACAAAAAATAAGGTAAGGAGAAGCCATGAAAAATAAGAAATTACTTTTTATTATGTTTTAACTTATGTATCGTACGTACTTATTAAAAATATTGTTACAATAATAGACTATACAAGTTTAAACATCAAAAAGTCATCGGATTTTCTAATAAAAATTTAAGATTATCTTGAATATGATTATATTAATTATTATGAATAAAAATTTAAAAACATTATAATATGATTATATTAAGTATTATTTCATAACGTAATAATATTTTGTAAGGTTTGTTCAACATGGAGAGCTGTGTCCCGGTCCGATCTGCTATGGCAAAATTTAAGCAACCGTATATGGAACCGCGATCGTCTTCTCCGTCCGACGTGGCACGACGAATACGTATATTGGCACCGTACTTCTAATAATTTCCGTCAACGTAGATACGTACACCGTACTCTCCATTTTGTACAAGCAAACAACGACGATGATAACAATGACGGTCTCTCTTGTCGTCGTATCGCGTTATCCGATCGCCATTTAGCTGCCGGATTTTCCGATGGATCGGTTCAATTGTTTCATCTAATATCTAGGGCTCATTTGTCTACTTATTATCCGCAACAACGTGACCGGCTCGGCCGGTATTCTAGGGCTATTTCGGGAATTATTTTATCGGATGAGAAACTTGTGTTTGCATCATTGGATGGTGATATACATGTGGTGGTGCTCGGCGGGGCGGATACTGATCCTCCCCGCCGTGCACATTTAGGTGACGTGGTGAATGACGGCGCTTTGGTGGATTTCACCGGCCGTGATCGGTGGTGGATTGGCCTCTATGCAGGTGCGTGCTTTATTATCTTACTTTTTTATCATACTTTTAATTTGACATAAAATTTAATCTTGAAAAAATTATAAATATATTTTGAAACAGACTAATAACAAAATAATGTCATTCAACGTACTCAATAATGCTAAATATTCATTTTTTGTATGTATTCAATTTAGAAAAGTAATAAAATATTTAAAATGGAGTCGTTAGAGATAAACAGGTCAAATATATTGACCAACTAATTAATTATGAAAGGATGTCTGTTATTATGATGTTAAAAGTGTAACATAATAATTTGCTTTTGAGAAGATTTCTTAAAGAAGGCTTAATTCTTCCTTGACCAATGTTCTTGTTTTCTTCTTTTTTGGGAAAAAACAAACAACAAAACTATTTTAGTTTTTACTACTCCCATCCGAGCATGAAGTTTAAGGAAGAAAAAAAATGTATTTAATACTTGCAGAGTAAAATTGGTGATATATATTTGTATGACTATATTAGGAATAAAATAAGTATTTTAAAATTGAATTATTACTAAATATAAAAATATATTATTTATTTTAAAATTGACTAAAAGAAGAGCGAATCCTATAAATTGGAACGAAGTATAATATATTGTACGCCTTGAATAAAAAAAGGTTCCAGTAAAAATGATAAATTATCTTCAATTTTTAAAGAACAAGTGAAAATAGATGTGTAGTGAACAACTAAAAATGGGTGAAGGAGTAGTTTTAAGAATAAAATAACTTCTATTTATAGGAGATTTGTCTTTGTACTCTTTGAAAATAAGTTTTCTCAAATCGACATTTATAGGTGTCCACGTAAGATAACGTGAAATTTAATATTTCAAAGGGTAAAATGTAAACATAAACTCAATGTAAAATAATAAGGAGCAAATATATATAACCAAAAACTATAAAGAAGGATGGATATAACTATTTTCTAACCCTTTTCCCATCTATCAAAGAAAAACTTTGAAGTTTATTAACTTTTTGCAATGTAATTTAGTGAGTGTCTAACGCTTAAATTAGTTGGGCTGAATTACTATAAAGAATAATTACACCTATTAATTTCTCATCATTACTCTACCATGATGATAATTGCTCATAAATTACGATAATTTGTAGCGTGATCCAATTTTTATTATGTTACTAAATGAAAATGTCTCCTTTTCTTTGGACAATATTTTCAGGTGTACCGGGTCGGGCATTTCACGTATGGAATAGTGAAACGGAGCAACTAATCTTCGCCGACGGCGATTTAACCGATCCCGAGGCAGTAACCGGCTGGCATCTCCTAAGCGAGTTAACCGACCTCGTGGGCCGGGTCCATGTCACAGCTCGTGACACTGCTGTGGCATGTACCGGCCCACGACTCGTTGTTATAGACTTACATAACCAAGGGTTGATCCTCCGAGAAAGATCCTTCCAACATGAGCTCATTGTAGGATCTTTCGACGCCACGAGCGACTCGCTCGTGGTAGTGGACGGACGGGGTGTAGCCACAGTCCGTCGGACTGAGGATTTGGATGAATCGTGTAGGTTTAACGTGCGAGGCGCGTCGCAACGGGGGGTGGTTGGAAGCATGAATAGTAGTGGATATGGTGTAATGTGTGTGGGAGAAGTTATTAGGGTTTGGGAAGTAGAAAATGGAGTGTATCTTTATAGTTTAAGGGAAAGAATAGGGGAAGTTAATGCCATGCATGCAAATGAAAGGCATATAGTAGCTTGTTCTAGTGATGGTACAATTCATTTGTGGGATTTTGGGGCTTAATAATTAATTAATATGGGGATTAATTATTATTAATTAGGACATTGGAGTTTCCTAATTGGTATAAAATTTAACAAGGATAATTAGGGTTTAATTAAGGTCTTGTCTTTTTATGTAGGAATTAAACAATGATTTGGAGCTCAAAAATGAATTGTTTCTTCTTTGTTTTTGGCAATTTATGTCATCTTCATGGTTTAGCTTTTCAAAATTATTATACTGCAATGTTTCATTGTATTCCAAAGAAAACTGCATTATGCATGTTATGGTATGTTATTAAAACTATAAATTTTCAATAGTTTTATAGACGTACGGATAAATATTTTGACATATTTAAGATCAATGATTTCAAATTTTTTTTCCCCTTTAAGTAAATATATGAAAACAAAGTGAAATGGAGTGTCGTATATATATGTTAATATATGTTGAATGTCAATTAAAATGATAATTATAATTTATACCCATGCTACAATCAACATATACAACCCAAATAAGAGTTAAATGTGTGCATTTGCGATATGTAACTATCTTATGCTATCAGGTCATACCAATTAGGAGCATGTTTGGATGGGGTAATAATTTTTTATTCAATAGTCATATTTCTAAATTTTGATTTATTTGTCTTTTTTGGCTTAAAAGGGCTTTTTTTTATTTTTCTCAAACACCACAAACAGCCTATAAACTTCTTGATCTGCTAAAAAATAAAATGATGAAAACATAAAAACGACTAGGATAAAACAATAACATAGTCAGTATAATCTCACAAGTTGGGCTTGAAGAGGGCAGGATGAATGCACGCCTCATTTCAGCCTACCTTTATGAGGTAGAGAGGTGGTTTTCATAAACCCTCGACTCAAAAAAAGTATGATAGACAAAAAAAAAGATAATGACAACAGAGAGGTGGTTTCCATAAACCGTCGACTCAGGATGTAACATAACATTTAACATGAAACATGAGTGTATTCTTAAACAAAATAGACAAGCTATACAATAATTGCTAACAACAGTTCCAAGTTGTCCATAATTTCAGCATTCTTGATGAGCTGATCAATTCCTATAAACTAAATGAACTCCTCAAGAAGATCTCACATACAATCAATCATCACCAGATAAATCTCCCCAACGAACGTTGTGCTTTGCAGCTAGATAATGTGCTCCCACTGGCCCCCTACTTCCGTATGGATAAAGCTCTGGTGCGATCTTCTTCTCTTCCAGCTCCTTTAACAACGGTGTAAATAGAGCCCATGCAGCATCAAGTTCATCGCTTCTTATGAACAATCTTCGCTCTCCTTCTATTGCATCTAACAAAAGCCGCTCATATGCATCTGGTATTTCACCTCGATACCTTTACATAATGAGCCATTGAAGTCAATGTAAATATAATGTTCATCTTGATCATGTAATCTTAAATTAATCACACAGATAAGTCATCCATCATATATAACGTTAGCAAGTGAGGTAGATTAAAGTCTTATACCGGCAATTCTTCTATAAACCGATAACGTCCACTGTCCACACTTTCTAATTTAAGCAAGTGTCAGCTTCATAGTTCAAATAAATCTCATTGAAGAACGGCAAGAAATCTGTTATTAATTACATTCCTAGCTCTATATCAGATAATGCAGTGAAAATTAAATTCCAGGTGCTACACCATATGTATGTGTCATCCATACTGAAAGCATCCTGATCATAGAACAAACAAGGGCAATGGTGAACTACAAGAAAACTTTTGCTGTCATTGGGTGTATTCGGTACGAAGGAAAACGTTTTCTTGGGAAAAAAAAGTTGGTTTCTGACTTATTTTCTACGGCTCAGTTTAGTACGCAAGAAAATACTATACCGAAAACATTTTATATAAAATCTAGCAAAACAGGGGTGGGAAGTGGGGTTCGGGAGTGGCGCATGGTGGGTTGATCAAGGGGTGGGAGTTAGGATCTTGGGGAGGAGACAATGAACTTGGAATATTATTTATGGAACATGTTTTCTCTACTTTTATTAGGGAAGTCATTTTCCTTATTTTTAAGGAACTTGTTTTCCTATAGAAAATGTTTAGAAACCGAACATGAAAAAATCCATACAGAACACACCAATAAGCTGTTACTAACTCTAGATCAGCAGGAGTCTCTTACTTTGCTTTGTAAAGAAGATTAAGGTCACTCCGGTCAAGTCTCATTCCAAGACCAGGAACCTTGTTGTTAATTTTCAGATATATGGCTTCATCGGGTTGTAGACGCAGAACTAGCTCATTGGTTGCCTTATCCATATCAGTTCCAAAGTTCCTTTTGTACAAATTTCCGGGGACATGTCTGAACTGGACCCTGATCTCTGCCCTGCAGTTTCAGTAAAACAAAATCTCCAATAATTTTGTGGCTATCAGGATATATACCTGAAAATATCACTATGGAGAAAATAACAATCTACCGACCTCTTTGTATGGAGAGCTTTTCCTGCTTTCATGAGGAAAGGAACCCCGTCCCAACGTGCATTATCAATAAAGAGTGCAGCAGCAGAAAATGTTGGAGTGATACTGCCATTTGGCACAGTTGGATCATCTGTGTAAGCTGGGTATGATTTAGCACCCTTGCTATGACCCTTATACTGTCCAAGAACAATATCTTCAAGTTGCAATGGCCTCATTGACCTTAAAACTTTAACCTGAATCACATGGACCATGTTTTAGTATATTTTCTCTAGTTTTAATCATATTCACTTGGAGGATTTACGAGAATAATTTGTGGCATAAATGTGCATACCTTTTCATTTCTGATGTCCTCAGCATCCAAGCTGACAGGTGGTTCCATAGCAAACAATGCTAATATTTGAAGGAGATGATTTTGCATAATATCACGGATGATCCCGTAGTGGTCAAAGTACCTGAGAAGAAAGAGCAGAAAGATTGAGATCCAACTCCAACAGAATACTACTTTTTAAGTATCAGCGGCAGAGTAATGAGCCACACCCTCCTCGTCCCTCGGTACCAAAATCTTCAGAAAATATAAATTGGACATTGCGGATGTAGTTTCTGGACCAAAGAGGCTCAAAGACAAGATTCGAGAACCGAAGAACTGAGAGATTCTCAACAAGTTCTTTTCCCAAGTAATGGTCAATTCTGAGGAGAAAAAAAAAACTAGCATAAGAAAACTTCAACAATTGTTATCTCCACAAGGTAACTGGCAAAAAAATGCAGTTAATCTAACCGAAAAATTTGCTCCTCAGTTAGGTACTTCTTTAGGCATCTGGTCAGCTCACTAGATGATTCTAAATCACGACCAAACGGTTTCTCAACAATGACCCTTGTCCACCCACTTGTTGAAGAAGCTTTAAGACTTGCACATCTCACCACATCCACGAATATATTTGGAGGTATTGATAAGTAAAACAACCTATTAGAAACCCTACAACCCTAGAATGTAATCATATGATCAGCACTTACAATCAGCTTTTTATCATTCATCAGTAACATAGCTTAGCATTCTTAAGTAAAGAACAGTAAAATGTGGCATAAACTGCATCAAGCAGAGACTAACTTTTGCCACTCAAACCCCAAGAAACAATAAGTATACTATGTATACTTGGGGTTCTTTCTTTTGGTCTATCATTTCATCTAAATTAAGAGGCTAGGTAACTGTTCATAAAATTATAATTAGACAAATACATTATCCTGCCAAACTTTTAAGATTTGCCGTCCATAATAAAGTATAAGTAACACATAACCAGCTCTTCGCTTCTCTGAGTATGCTTCAAGAGAAGTGCGTACATGTAGACATAATATGCAAAAGCTATGAACAACAAATACTTAAGTACACCATCACAACACTAAACAAAGTGAGAGAATTCTTATTTATCATCTAATATGCAAATGGAGTAACCTATACAAATAGTTGATTAGCATATTGAACGAAGAGAAGTTGTGGAAGTTCCCCTGTAACTCTCTTGTCACTGCTTTAGATGGAAATAGTAATAGGAGTCTCATTCTGGAAAATTCTGGATTCTTCAGCTTAAAAGTATCGTAGGGGTTGATCAAAGTAGGATCAGTCAACCAAGGAAAGTAAGGTCTGAATTTTTTTATGTCGTACATATGTAGGTATATTATATTCATATTTCCCCTAGTTTTATTTTTAAATATTTCCCATAGTTCAGACCTTTATGAAGTTCGAAAAAAAAATTATCCTATTTTTCCTCCAAAATCAAATTTTGTATATGCATCAATGGAGCTTTCATTTGACCCATGTATTTTCAGTCTTCTGTAATCTCCTACTTAGTTGACTAGCATCAAACCATTAAGAATCCTTCATATAATCACCTTACATTGAGACACTATGTCATCATAAATCTTCTTCGGGCTTATGCCATAACATCATTGCAGAATGATATCAATGTCAACCTGAGCATCTTCACCTGAAAGGCTACTTAACTAAAACTTCAAGGCGCCAAGATAATCTCTTCGAATATCTTGCCAAAAATATTTTAAACATCAGAGAAACCACTAATGTCACATCATGCCTATAATATGTTACATCTCTTATCTGAGATTTATGTACCTTACGCCTTGGAGCAACAGGAAGTTGCCTTCAAGGTTTGAGAAAAATATTAAACTAATAAAGATGATGGTTATTGATACAGCTAAGAAGATGACATCTTAATTTACTGCTATAGTTTCTTTAGACATGCAAAAATGGACTGCAGACAGTGCACAAGCTTCCACATAAAGGTATTTCATTAGTACTTCCATATCTTTATCACCCCAAGTTTTTGGAAGTTCATATGAGAAGTGTCATGTATATGCTCATTTAGGTATATATGTTACGGCAATGCTTAGTAATGGGTAGAAATAAGTACAGCACATGCATTACCTCCTTTTCCTTTAATTTGTAATCCAGTTCTGCAAAATCATCCTCAGAATTGTACTGACCGGAATGATAAAAACATCTTTCCAGAAAATGCTCCATTTTGGCATCACAATTCTCTCTGCAAACCCTCATTCACATGGATTCCATCAGCTCCATAAACCATAAACATGAAAATATTGCATGTTAAAAGTAATTTCATAATGGTATACCTCTTATCAATTCGACAAGTTAAGGTTGTACTGATCATGTTTCTCAGCTCTTCATCACTCAATTTTGTTCTTGAGTAGCCAAAAACTACAAAATTCTGAAATGTACAAATAAAGACACATCATGAGCTACTGCTGAATCTTCCAGGATGGTTAAAATGTGTCTGCTAATTAACCTAAGCTCAAGTTGTTTTTGTGCATGATTAGTAGATAACAATATACAGTTAGAGATATGAAATTTAACCTCAGGCAGACAATCTTCATAGAAAAGAGCAAATAAAGCTGGAAAAATCTTCTTCTTGGCTAGATCACCTGAAGCTCCAATAACAGTTATGCTGACAGTGGTCTCTCCACTTCCTAACTCTGTCAAAGGCACTTGTTCTGGCATTGATTTTGAAGCCGAACATATATACATACACGTCAGATAAGGAAATAGAAGCAGAAAAAGATGTAAAGAACAAACCGCAATTCGTGGATGAATGTGAACCATCATCTAGAACTAAAAATTTTCAGTATCATCCATTATAATCTACAATCAAAAAGCAAAAGAACACCTACAAGAGGTTTCGAAAACCTCAAAAAAAGATCTTTTACTACAATTCTACAAAGATCATGACTGTTATTATCTCTTTTTCTCTTTAATTATGGATCCAATTCAAATGGCAAGGAAGTTAAGCTTGTGGGATACTTTAGTATAGTACATAACTTAGTTTGAAATTTGAATACATCCACTAATTTTAAACTAAATTCAAACTGTTTCTATTCTAAGACTAGCACCTTTACCAGCATATCAAAAAAACCAAGAATTCTAGCTATGGGTACAGGGCAAGTTAAGTATCAAAGTGAACCTACAAAACCATAGTATACCAAATTACACAATCAAATATGATAAGCAATACATCAATCACTAGGAAGACACTTGTAACACCATTAGAAAAGAATGTTAAACTGAGCATGAAAAATGTTAAAGATTACATTTTTTTTCCTTCAAATGAAGAACAAACTCACCATCTTGCACAGACACTGCATTAAGTGGAAACCCATTTGAGGAAAAGACTTCAAAATGCTTTCTTGGTTGGATTCTTGAGTAAATTCCAGATACCCAATTGATGGGTTGGGTTCTAAATGGTAAAAAGTTAAACTTTTTGCAGAAATATGGTGCTCCATTATGTAAAGTTGAAGGAGAAGTTGCAGCTGAAGATGAAGAACAAGGGTTCAATCTCAACTGCATACCCATACAGACAGAGAAATGCCTTTGTTCAAGAATTTGAGTTTTCTTGATGAATTCTTTTTTAAAACAAGATGAGTTTATCTGTTGTTGAAGATATTATTGCATACTGGCAGATTCTTTGTCAATTGAAAATCTTTGATAAATTTTCAAGGGAAAAAATTGACTGCTGAGTGCTGTCCCTTGAGTTTGTTGAAAAGCTAGTAAGTGAAGTCCACCTTTTCAAATACCTCATCTTTTATATGAGGTCCATATTTTTCCCTCACAAGTTTACTAATTTTACTACTCAGTCTTATATTAGTTGATGATTATCTGTTTACTCTCTTTCTTCTTTTTGACTTGTTCAATATTGACTTTTCACTTGTCTTTTTTTTATTTGTTATTTTTGATAAATTAAAAAATATATATATTTTTTAAATCTATAATACCCTCAATTTTTTTAAGGTATGTTTGAAAGGACGTAATTGAAATTGGTGTAATTATGCTATCTTATTTGATTGAACAGGTAAATACTTTTTTTTTGGTAATTAGTTGGACTTTATTAGTCACAAGATGGAGCAATACAAAACCACAACCAGATTTAAACACAATCTATTGTCTAACACCTTTAAACCAATACTACACTAGGGGTTTATGAAGAACTTAGTCATATTGACTATACCACTCCACTGTAAATTGCTAGTAATTACATTGTATAATTTACCAGCGGATTACTTTCTTTCATTTATTTCTATTTTTTTATTTTTTATTTTAATTTTATTTATTTAAAATAAAATATTTTTTTATATTGAACAGTTATGACTTTTTCAAAGAAATGTTACTTTCTCGATGAGTTGTGACTTTTTCAAAAATTTGTAATTTTTTAAAGGATACTAACTTTTCTAAATAAGGACATGTTTATAACCATAAATACAGGAATTGGCACCCCCCGTATATAATAGGAAAAAATTGTATATAATAGCAAACTATTAATTCAAATTAAATGTTATAACCATAGTTTAATTTAATTGCAACCCATAACAAACTGTTGTTATTTCACCTCTCTCTTGGTGAATCTCGCTCGTCTCTCTCGCTTTTATACAAACACAAATGTGTATAAAATGTGTTAGTGTTTGTATAAAATGATAAAAAATTATATATATACGTAGATTTTTGTTCCCCTCTCTCCCCTCTCCCAGATCTCGTTTGCCACTCACTCGTCTCTCTCACTTTATAAAACACAAATGTATACATTGCGTTTGTGTTTGTATAAAGCGAGAGAAAATTATATATACAAATACAAATGCATATACTTTCATCATATACACTTGTGATTATTCAAATGCAATTTTCTCATGCCCAACTTTTTTTTTGCTTTCGCTCTTTATCGCTTTATACAAGCATATATCATACAATTGATCTTTTGAATATGTATAGGAAAACAAATTATACAACTGCTTTCTTTTGTACATGTATAACGAAATTATACAACTGTTTTTTTTATATATGTATACGAAATATATATATTTATATTTGCTATGAAGCACAATTATGTAAACTATAGCTATAACATACAAATATAATTTTTATGTTTGATATATATGAAAGTTATTGAATACTATATTATATCAAAGAGTCAATTTCACAAATAATCATGTTGAAACCATTATTAATGAACCATTTAAAACAGGCCTGTCTATGCACTATTACTTGTACCTCTACCCATTGGGATGGAATATGTCATAGTGGTCTTCTTGTATTGTAGCCCAATTATTTGGGTGATGTTGGAAGTGATGAAAGCTTTTGAACTTAGGCTGGATGGAGTTTCAACATTATATTTGGAGGTGTATTTAGATCTTCACATTTTCCAAATGATAATGAAGAATTTTATGAATAATTGTTTATATTATTTAGTATAGGATACATATGCTATGTGCATGTTCAAGAACTAGTTTCTTACAAATAATTTTAGAGAATGAAAAAAGATACCCAATAACTATTAACAGAGAAATTACTCTATCTCTTTACTTTTACTTGTCATTCTTTTCTAAATGATATTTTCATTTTTATTTGTCACTTTTAATATATCAAGAAAAACAATTAAGTTTTTTCATATTTTACCTTTAACATTAAATACTAATTATCCAAATTATTTTTCAAGACCTAATATCAAACATCAATTAATAAGAATAGTGTGATAAACTATCTATATCAATAATTATTTAATTAATCGATGAACCAAGTCAAACAAACAAATAAAAATAAAAAAATATATTTATTAATTAAATTCTCACGTTGGCCCGTGCCAAACACGTGCCTAAAGTGACAATAAAAACAAATGGAGAGAACTCCGAAAAGTAATAACTTATTTGCTTCCTTATTTGAACAACTCAAACTTAAAAAATTTTAAAAAGAAAATTTTTAATTGTGATCATTGAAAAATATAAATATTAATTATATTAAATATTATTTCCTACTCTTTTTAAAAATAAATGCTATAACTTTCTTGTATGGTGAAATACAAGAATGCATTTTTCATTATCATATTTTAATTTCAATATCTCAAATTATAATTAATTATGAATTTTTTTTCAATAAAAATCTTCTTATAATCTAGAAAAATACAACTAGAATTTTTTTTGCAAAGATACTCTTATAATCCCAAGAAAATTACTAATATATATGTATTACAATTAATATATAGAAAAGTTCATTGCTTACTTATAAAGTCATAACATTACGAATGAAGTAAATTATATGTATTTAGTTAAATGATGCTAAAACTTAATTTTGTATTTTAGTACTTTGAATTGAATTATTTAAAAGTTATTATTCATCGACAAAATTTTTAAGAAGAGAACCAATGCATAGTATTGCAACAAATGATTATAATTTTATTAATTTGAAAGAGTGTTTCTAATCTTATATAAGATATATAATGATTTTTTGACGTTAAATAATTATGAATTATATATATAATTGAAATGATTGGTTTTATGAGATTATGCATATCTTATTTCATTAAAAGTATAAGTGTTGTTCGTTAATATGTTTGTTATTCCGACAAATTAATATATGAATACATTTATTTTGTTTTCTTACTTGAAATAATCGTGTTGTATTGTTTAACTGTGTAGTCCTCTTTTCAGGAAGTTATTTTAATTATTTAGCGTACATAATTATGAAGTAATTATTAAAAAAATATTAAATCTCATTTTCTTGGATCATGTGGTAAGAAAATTAAATTAAAAAATATTAAATCTCATTTTCTTGGATCATGTGGTAAGAGAATTAAATTAAGAGAGATGTGATTATTCAATATGATTATAGTTTCAATAAATTACTCTGGATATAATTTGACATAATTTGCTATTAATTATGGAATCACGAACTTATGGTAAAAGAAAAAAGAAAAAGAGTCCTTCCTTATTTGTATACTCATTTATACAAATCTAATTGTTTAACCTGAGATACAAGATGATACATATAGGTTGATATATACAAGATGATACATATAGGCTGATATCTACAAGATGTATAAAATAAAACATACAAAATGTATCACTTGTATTCATTTGTTCTTGTATCGTTTGTATTCATTCATACTTAAATATCGATCGAAAATTGTTGTTGAAGATATGCATCCGTGTATCCAAAATCTCATCAGCTTATGAAAAATTTGGAGATTGTGTATATGTATCTGTGTATACTGATGATACAATTGTGTATTTGTGTATATGCTTACGTTTCAAATCAAATAGCAGCACAAAGTGATGAAATTTGAACCTGTTTTTTTAAAAGACATTTCTCTTTTGTGATTGAGCAGGTTACAAGTGCATAGATATTCGATTTGTATTTTATTTCATTTTTATTTTTGATAATGTTTGTTTTTTAACATAAAATTAGTTTGGGGTGAAACTGATAATATCGATTGGATGAACGATCTTTCTTCTTATACTTTTTATGTGTAGTGATTATGGTATTAAAATGGAGATGATTGGTGGTTGGACGATACTTTTATAATGTATATGTGTACATATAATAGTTGAATCTACAGTATTATACATAGTTATATTTTGTATATACACATATATACAATATATACATTGCCTAATCATGTGTATAATTATTATATATAAATGTATATACACATATATCTTATACATTATATAATAATGTATATAAATAAATATTATATAGCAATATATACAAATAAATATACTTACATTTTTATAGAATTTTGATACACTCATTGTATAAATGTCTTCATATTTAAATATAATAAATTTATATGGAAATGAATTGTTGGAGGTTAGTGATGTGTTCTTATACCGATAGTGAATTTTGAACTTGTCTATACTCATCCAAATCGGCATAAAAAAGTTATTGGAAATTAAAGTAAAGCCTTCCTTTCTCAAGCTAATTTCGTACTGAAAAAGTATAGATAAAATCTGATTAACATCGTGTTTGGATCGTTGTTATTTGCTGTATTCCGTTGTATTGTTAGTCTAAATGTAAAGTTTGTCTAGATTGTTACTGAAATGTAATTGTATCGTATTGTTTAAATTCATAGCTAGGTACCTATGAAGGAACTCATTTTATGTAAGGACCGACCCAGTATGATCGCATCGTTACATTAATCTTTTCTTCTCATTTTATCTTTACTTATTGTTTAATAATTCTAGTTTATCATTTAAACCCTACCTTTTCATAATAACTTTACTCGATACCCCTATAATTTTTTTATAAATTTATCGTTCAAATTATAAGTATATAACATTATATAACGACAGACAAAGAACGATAAAATTTATTCAGATACTATAATTATTAAAATAATACAATACAATTCGATATATTATGAAACAATATATAACTACCCTGAAGCCAAGTATAAAAGTGGAAATGATTAAATTATGAGAGACGGCTATTTTGGATCTGAAATAAAATCATAGTAAATAGTGATGGTGAGGTGGTTTTGATATTTATTTTTTTTAGTGGAAATTTAGGTGGAAACAAGAAAGAGTTATACATAATGCAAGTAAAAAAAATAAATTGAGAATAAATATTGTGATATAACAAATGATATTATTATTTTTTCAGTCTATTTAAGTCACTCTATTTAATTAACATCCGTTCTATATTTTGTTTTGCATGAATATTTGGTATTAGACAATTTTTAGGTAAAATTTAAGATAATTTTTGCATGTACTTCAAACATTTTATTTTTTTTTGTTAATACTTCAAACATTAATTAATGAGGACTCCAAAAGTAGATATTTGTACAAATTAGAAATTTGGAATAAATTTTAAATCTACGTCATTATTTCCTACCAAAGTTAGCTTATATTGCATCATATAATGTTAGGCATACGCTTAATTCTACCCTCTTTATTTATTGCAACAAAATAGTTTCGATGTGGACTTTATTGCCCCCTTCAATTAATAATTACTTTATGTTACTTTCAATCGATATCGATATATTTATATACGTAAAAGAAAAAAAAAACATACGTACATGAAAATATTTTTCTATTTTAAAATATAATCATTTTGTTGATTCGTTAATTTTTTTTTATGTATTTAACTGTTATATTGATTAAAAAATTTTATGTTACGATATTTACGATTTTAGTTAAAATTAAGATATTGAGAAGATGACATGTTAAAAGGAGTATTGATCATGGTTTGAATTTTTGCAATTCATGTTATGTCTTTTTAGAAATTAATAAAAGTTTATGGCTTTGATCAATATAGAAGTAAAATTTTGTGCTTCTTTTATTAAAAACCTAAAGTATAATGATAGGGTTTAATGTTTTGACATAAATAATTGCAAAAAATATTATAATCATATATGATTGCTTATTCCAAAATAAAACAAATGTAATATACAAATAATAAATAATCAATTGGGGTACTATTTATATGTGGATGGTTTAATATATAAAAATATTGCTCCAATTTAAATGCGTATGGTTATATTATTCATTTTATTTGACTCCTATATAAACATAGACGTTTTATTTTATTAATTCGTTTTAGCAAATTAATAGATTTTTTCTCCATAATACTCCATTATCACTAATAAGGTTTAACTTACTAAAGTACAATTTTCTTTTTTTTTTAAAAAAAAAAAAGTATGTCAGGTCAGTAAAAATCAAATAATATAAAACGAAAAAAATGTTATTGATTAGGAGATGGAGGTTTACGAGAAATAAATTTGAGGAAATTGAAGGAGGTGCTTTTAAATGTTGGTTTATGACTCTCTCCGTTCAACAATTTTTGTTCAATATATTAAAAATAGATGTGCAATAATATTTACTTCTGTCCCTAATTATTTGTTTAATTTTTTTTCTTAATTACTTGTTTATTTTGACAAATCAAGAAAGAACAATTTCTTTTTACCTATTAACCCTTAATTAATTACTTTCAAACGGGTAGAATTTCTTGAAAATCTTAAGTTTTCAATTCATCTATTTTATAATTAATAGGGATAAAATGATAAACTCACTATATGTGTGTCAATTTAAAAGTGAATAATTAATTAGGTATAGAGGGAGCATTTGTCCACTTTAGAAAATACATGGATAATTCTACACTTAATTTCTAATTTATCCCTATTATTAATTATAGTCATTTTTCTATAACATTTTTAAGACATTATATTTATTATATTCAAAGCAGACTATTGTTAAATCGATAGAGTAACATTAACAATAAATAATGTACACTCAAAAATCAATTCGAAAATATGGTTAGTCGTATATTTGGTCGATAACATTGATTGATGCCCCCTTCCCTACGCCCAAACCCAACCAATTAATTGTTTGAAAATATTAGTACTAACTTTGTTTTTTTTTTCTATTTCATATTTTTCATTTTCTTAATTCCTCATTTTTATTTATTTTAAATTAAAGACCATTGGACCACTTTATTGAACTCTACTCTTAATTCCTATTTTATTTTACGTGATATTATTATTTGCTATCAATTTGTAATGAAAATAATAATAATTTTATATTTAGTCAGATTTTTCTATAAAGATGTTATTTATCTTAAGTTTATTGTTATAGAAAGCCATTACTATAGAGGACATGTAATATACGGGGTTATTTTATAAATGGTGTGAAGGTTAACACTAAATAGTTTTGAAATTAATTATAGTATCACTTAGTTTGTTGTTTGGTCGAGAAGTCTGGGATAGTTTGTCTCGGGATCAATAATTAGTATTATCTATTATTTATTCCTCCCGTTGGATGGTATAGTAATTCCGAGATAACTTATCCCAGGATAAAATAGATAAAAGACAAAGACATTCTTTTAAACCCGTTTTATACATGATATGAATGACATTTTTCTAAATAAATAATTTGTCCTTAAAATTTATGCTATGCATATTATTTTGAATACAACAAACCAAACACTCAATAAAAAATAAATTTCAATATGACTTATCTATATTCCATCATAATTGATTTTATCATAACTTATATTTAAACCAAACAACTCAAAGTATATAATACCATATATAGTAGGAATCAACTCCAAAAATAATGTAATTATTATAAAAGATGATTATGTTGTTCATCTTGTATTCCAAACATACTTAGAACAAAACTTTGAACATCTTTGTAAGAAAACAAAGTTTAAGAACATTTTCACAACTAGAAAATTAAAACTAGTAGCGAAACTAGAATCAGAAACAGATTTAAAAAAAAATATACGAAATAATTGTTGTTCATCTTGTATTCCAAACATACTTAGAACAAAACTTTGAACATCTTTGTAAGAAAACAAAGTTTAAGAACATTTTTACAACTAGAAAATTAAAACTAGTAGCGAAACTAGAATCAGAAACAGATTTAAAAAAAAA
>NC_028643.1:69217143-69221951 GCF_001406875.1 Solanum pennellii | reverse complement strand
GTTCTTATTGTGCCTTACCGGAAAGGTCACAAACCTTTGGAAAAGTCACAATCTTTCAGAAAGGTCGTCACCTTTCATAAAAGTCACAACTTTCGATAAAAGTCACAACTTCTCATAAAAGTCGCAACTTTTCATAAAAGTCACAACTTTTCATAAAAGTCGCAACATTTCATAAAAGTCACAACTCTTCATAAAAGTCGCAACTCTACATTTTCCATTCACACCTTTTTAAAATCCAACAGATTATTGTAACAAAGTGAGCCTAAATTTAACTATGTTTAAAAATAATATAACACAATTTTTTCTTTAATTCTACTTTTCATCCTAACATATTTTTGTAATTTCACAAAGTAAGATGTAAGGCTATAAAATTTTAAAAATTCAACTTTTTTTTTCTTCAAAATGACATGGTAAGTGAAAATTCCCTGAATAAACTGAGAAGTTTCCATTAGAAAAGATTCGAGAAATATTAGAAATAGTCAAAGTGTATATATGTAGAAGAAAACAAAGTCTATATATTTACAAAAAAAAACAAAATCAATAAATATAAGCACTTCATCCTTTTTATATAATATGATCAGTTAGTACAATATAAACTTTTTTATTTTTTTTTAATTAGATATGTATTTTACTTAATTAGTATGAAAATAAATAAAAATATATTTTATTACAGAATATATAGAAGAAAATATATAAATGAAAAGAAGTGAAACATTTAATGGAATTTCTGCGGGCTGCTAAATAGGCCTTGATGACAAAAAATTAATGTTATTTAATTGAGAAGGTTCATACAATGCCTTTAGTTGGGTGAAATTTGAATTGTTTTAATTTAATATTTAAAGTTTTTTTTTTTAATTCAAATTGATCCTTCTACTCTTTTTAATCTTTTGAATTGTAAGAGTGATATATTTTCCAATTCTACATCTAATTTTAATTCAACATTTGATAATCGTGTCACATCAAATTGGAAGAAACAAATAAGATTAAAAAAATGACAAAAAATAAAATAAGTATATAATATCTATAAAGATAGATCCACCATTTTCCTTGATACAAAGAAAGTATCACCCTGGCCTACATCTGGATCTTTTTTATTTTTTCACATGGTTTTTCGATATTATATTTGAGTTTTCGATTAATTTAAATTCAATCGTTTAAAGTCTTATTAAAATAAAAAAAACTCCCTTAATATTATTTTTCAGTTTAGAGCTTAAATTCGTGATTGATTATTAAAGATGAAAAAACTCAATTCATCACATCACATTTTTTAATATAACGACTATCCAAAAGTGAAAAATGTTTGTCTAGTTTAACACTCAATGTTTGATATATATATTAGATAATTCAAATTTACATATTGTATGATTTATATTTCTAATAGCGACGTTTCTAACTGATATTTTTTCAAACAATAAAGCGCGAAGATATATCAACTATATAAACCATATAATAACTACACCATGATGTAAATGTTACTATCTACAACAAGATAAAATTTGACAAACAAGGTTCTTAAAAGAACTTAAATAAATAGTGGTGATGACAGCTAACAAAATGAAGTTCCAAAGTCCAACAATGGTCCTTCCAATTAATATTCTTAAAAATATTAGTTGGACCTCATTATTTTCCTCAAATTACCCCTCATACCTAAACCTCTAAACATCTATTATTAACAAACACAAGGGTATATTTAGAAAATCAACTTTCAACTCCTTATTGACTTCAAACATGAAACTAGTATATAATCTAAAGTATTTCATCACTCTTTCTTACACACACATTGCAAAAAAAAAAAAAAAAAATCCCAAACACTTCTCAACTAAACTCTAAAAAGTTTTTTTTTTCCAATTTCAAGAAAATGGAAAATATGAGCTTGAATAGCCAATTTTATTTTCTAAAAAATGCAATGAAAATTCTACTTCCACTTTCAGTATTTTCATTGATGTTTTCTCAATATTATTTAAAATTTCCATCTCTTTTTAATTCATTTAATGAATTTTCTTCTAATTTTTCTATTCAACTTTTCACCTATAGCTCAGAAAGAAACTATATTTTTCTTCTTTGTAATGGAATTCTTGTTTTCATAATCAAGAATTCAGGACTAATTAGTACTACTAATATTTCTGATAATCATCATCATTATCCCAAAGAATCCAAAATACAAGAAACAAAGATAGAATCCAAAATTCAAGAAACAAAGATAGAATCTCTTGAAAAAGTTGTTGAGATTGAAAAACAAGAAAAAGAAGAAGAAATGGAAACAATGAATATTCAAGATGATTTGGTTAGTGTTGAAACAATTGATGAGAATGAAGTTTATCAAGAATCCGAAGATAGTAAGCCTTTTCTTCAGAATAATCAATTAGGTTATCATTCTGCGCGTTATGTTGAAGTTATTGAAGAATTTGAAGAAGTGGAAGAATTTGAAGAAGAAGAAACATTAGAAGAGTTACACAAGAAGTGTGATGATTTTATAAAGAGGATTAAGAAAGAGATCAATAGAAAGAATTGATTGATGGAAAAAAATTAACCAATAAGGGGGTTAGCATCTTGCTATGACATATAATTAACCATGTATTCGCTCCTTTTTAACTAGTCGATGTTTAATATCTATTTTAAAAGCTTAACTGATTTAAAATCATGTTATGTATAATCTATTAGAAAAAAAGTATTATTTACTTTTTCTATAAAGCATTTTTAAAATGTTAAAATTCAGACAGACTTTTAATTAAGAACGAAAGAGATCATTAGTAGCTCAATATCAAAGTTGACTTGATTTGTTTCACTTTTTGTTTCCCCCCTTGTATGGTATTTTTGTAGTTGAAAATTTCCCATTAAAAATAAATAAAAGACCTTTAAGGGAAAAGTTGTAGCTATTTATTCAAGTTTTTGTGATGTAATTTTTGAGGAGATAATATTTCATATGTTTATTTAATTATGATTTTTTTTTTGAAGACATTCAATTTTAGTTATTAATCTAAAAGTATTAATTTATGGGTTTTTTTTTTAAATAAAATTACTTAATTTTGATTTTTAACCTAAAAATTAACTCTAAAATATATATATACAAAGTCACTCAATCTATTTAATTGATTTTCTCATTAAAATTTTCTAATATGAAATTTTCATCTAAATAAAATTTTAGAAATTAAAAAGATATTTACTTAAATCATTTTAATGACTCGAACTACTATTAAAACTTTAAACAGTAATATAATTTAGAATTTATAAAATTAAAATTTAATTTCGCTTTATACGAGAGAAGTTCTACTATATTAAGCAATGCCAATAGGGCCAAAAAATTATTTTTGGCAGCAATATACAATTATGAAGGCTTGGGCATGTCCAAATCATTAATCTTAATCTATTTTAATTTTTTTACTCAACTATTTACCAAGTTACTCAATCTATTTTAATTAATATTTTCATTAAAATATGTGATATAATTTTTTTAATTTAAAACTAAAAATTTAAGAATTCAAAAAAAGTATCTATTTAAATCATTTTGATGACTCAATTCACTTAAAATATGACATTGATCCTTTATTTCAGCTGGTTGCACGTGTACTTTTTCTTTCAATTGTCTATAATTTAGAAAAAATATTCAATCCATTTATTAACATCTTTTTTTAATTCTCACAAGCTACAATTCAAACAATAATTTCATAAATTTGTGAGATTTTTTTTTTGTTAAAGCCACCTACTTGGTGAGGGGTTAGGCGTAGACTCCTATTATATATATATATATTAGTAGAAAATAGCTAAATACATGTGCCAAATTAAGCATATTATTTTAGTCCTTGTGATATCAAAAGATTACCATAATTAGTAATTATTCTATCACTTAAATAAGTAACATTGTGATATGTTAAATTTGAGTTGTTATTCCAATATCTTTGCTCCATATTTGATGATAATAAAGTTTTAAAAATAATTTGAATTAAACTTTTTTTTCCCTGCAAATACACATTTTAATTAAATTGAACGTTAAAAGATTTCAAGATAACGAATACAAAAGATTATATTAAAAAAGAAAAAGAAGATCTGTAAGCTTTTTGGATCAAGACCAAAGGATTATATTTCTTATCCTCTTTTTCAGTAAATCTACAATTTTTGTTGTTACTAGCTTGTTAGTTTTAATTTTCATATATTTTTGTTGTAATATTTCATTTCCTTGGTAATAATAAATGAACTATTAACCTAAATATCGAGATTTATTCCAGTACCTTTATTTTACTCATCTAAAACAACTTTTTGATTATTTTTTTTTGGTTCATTAAATTTACGATTTTTATTTATTTATAAGATAAAATATATTTCTCAATTGCTACATATATATTCATTGGTTTATAATAAAAATGAGTAATAAATAATCTAAAAATGAAACTACCTGACAAGTGAAACTAGCTTAAGTGATTGAAAGTACGTTTTCATTATCAATCGATAAGTTAGAGAAGTGAAGTCATGTAAACAAAGTAAGTAAAAACAATAATATTCCTCATAAAATAGAGAGTCGAGTAATAGTTAAAGAAGGAAAAAAAATTATTTACATTTGGTGTTATATTATGGTCAACTAATTTTTTATATTATAATTTAGCTCTTTATGACAACCTTTTACCTATAGTCTATAATAACAAAATCCTCTTTATAAAACTACCCCTTTATAATAACTATAACAATCATCATCTTTATTGAAATAGAATCACTAAGATTATCAATATTATAGGTCTAGAGATTTTGACCAAATATTGTGTTACTTTAATATACTATTTATGAAATATATATATATATATATATATATATATATA
>NC_028643.1:69203716-69216883 GCF_001406875.1 Solanum pennellii | reverse complement strand
TATATATATATATATATATATATTATATGAATATATGTTTTTATTGTTAAAAAAATTCTCTTTCTTTATATAAAAGAGTGGTTAAACTAAAAATTTTTTTACATCTTTTTACTCATAATTTATAAAGATATCTCATATAGATTAATTAGTATAATTATTGGTAGTTGTTCTTGGAGACAAAGTATAAATAATTAAATAAACTACTAATTTATAAATTAAATACTTGAGCATATTCCACATTTGTCATTTTTAATGTGCATAAATAAAATTAGTTTTCTTGGACAGTCTTGAACCTTACCTTTTAGCCCTAAACAATCTTTCATATCTCTTAAGTTATTAATATTAATCATAAAATTTCTTAAAGAAAGATTTCAGATCTTTTTTATGTTTAAACCTTGTTACTACTAATCAGAAAGTTTTGGATTATTCTAAAATTAGTATTATTAAAAAAAATTATCCCAGGTTGAGGATCTTGAGATTATTACAAATCTCTTTCTTAACTAACATAAAATAATCTTAAAGATACTTAGCCTTTTATAGTTGTGTAATACAAGTGATTGTGATATTTTTTTTGTTTCTTTGCTAGATTTTTAAGTGAATTAACTCGAATAGTTATTCACTCGACTAATAATCATTCGATATATAATATATGTATATCGATTAAAAAAATGAAATAGTAACACCTTGTTTGGATCGGTGTTGGTTCTTACATGTTGTATTGTATTAATATATAATGTTTGTTTTGATTGTTATTTAAAGTTAATTGTATCATATCGTCAAATTTCAAAATTCATTGTTAGGTAATAACAAAAAGATTCATTTTGTATGGCGATTGATTTGGCGGGATCGCGTCGTTATTTTGATATTTTCTTCTCATTTTGTCTTTATTTAATATTTAATAATTTTATTTTATCTTTACTATACCTTTCTATAGTAGCTCTACCATGTGTCCTGCTTTTCTGGTCAGTTTATCATTCAAATTATGGACGTGTGACATTCTGTAACGACAGAAAACAATACAGTATAGTCAAATGTTATATTCGTTGAAACAATATAATACAATATAATAAAATACATAACAAAACAATACGTACCAAATATTCGTGTTAGATCCTAATGTTTTGAAGTGCCTAATAAGAAGGAAGTTACAATGCAAATCAACTTGACCATGGCCTTTTTGGGTCTTGAGCTACATGACAATTTGAGTACTATTTGAGTCTATTAACACGCTCACAACACACACCACAATTATTTTTTTCCAAGTAGACTTTTCTATATTTGACATGGTCATCATATATACTATGTAACATATAGTAAATGAAATATTTATTATTTACCTAGTCCAAATTTCAACAAGGCTCATTGATAACAATAATCTAATATATCAGTTTGATTTTTGAGATAAGAGATTTTAGTTGGGGATAAATTCATAGAATTATTTTAGAAAAAGTGCAATTTAGATTCACATATAATATATTTTTTTCCAGATGTGGTCGCCAATAGCGCTATTTACAAAATGTGCTCACTATTTTACTTCGTGTTTTGGTGTAATTATTTGTTCCAAAATTAACAATCATGGAATCATTTTTATCACAATCATGATACTCCTATCCCTTCTGTGTATTTTTATTTGTCATGTTGCGACTTTCGAAAGTCAATTTGATTAATTTTCAAAGTTAAATTAGATGATATCAATTCGATATTTTAAACAAAAAATTTAGATATTTAAAACTATATGAAAAATACTACAAATTACATTCGTATATCAATATGATGAACAAAAATACATCTTAAAATGTTAGTTAAAGTTATTATAATTTGACTCTAAAAATAGAAATAATAACAACTAAAAATGGACGGAAGGATAGTTTATAGTACCACACTCTATATAAATAACAAATCCTGAATAATTAATTCAAGAATAAAAACAACAAGAAAATGACTCATTTGCCCTTCTCTAAGGTTTCCACAGTTTTTTTTTTAACAAATCCCAATTATTATAGACATATCTATATATAGTTTACCTTTTATTAGGTAAAACTTTAGAAGTGTAATATTTTATTTTTTTTCTTTGTTGGTATTGTTATCATATACAATTAATATAATTAGAATAAAGTGGGAGGATCCACATCTATATATTGAGAGACAAAATGACCAGACATGTCTCCCTAAAATTGATATTTGTATGGAAAAAGCAAACTAAAATGCCAACTAAATACCCAGATCTTCATCTCTGTAAAATTGGTTGTCCATAAATTGTGATGGAGTGGGTAATTGACACCTATATACAACAAGAAAAAAAATATATATATACAGCATAATGACAAGGTATATAGAATCAAATAAAATACTTTATCCTAACTATATTATATCTCTATTATTTGTGTAATCTAACACCTCCCTGATCTGACATTGGTCGTTTGTACTTCTACTACATATATATTAGTTAGAGTAATATATGTATTAATATGTATCTGATGTAGTTTACGTATATCTGGAATATATTCAAGATATAACAGAGTGAGATGAGCGAGATGGGAAAGAGGCAAAGAGATTTGTTATGCATCTCAAATACATGTGAATTCACTTTGATATAATATATCTAGAACAAATTATACTTAATTTTGATCTATGTATTTGAACGTAAATGGACACACCAAAATCTGGTAAGATACATGATATTGCAAACAAAAGTGTATCTAAGTAAGGGCAAAGGGTCAACAAAATTTGGCCGAAATTGTTGTTATAATACCAAACTTTACGGAGAACCTTTTATCCCATGCACTATTCAATAATATATTTTAAAGGTATATATGTGCACACGTGGACACGTTACTATTTATAATTATGCAATATTTTTTTACACCTTTAAAATACACTATTAAATAATGCAGGGGTAAAAGCCCTTTTTCCACAGTTTGGTACTGTTACAGCGATTTCGATCAAAATTCAATTTTTTTTCCCATTAACTTCTAAAGTAGTAAAATTTATGTAAGTTTCCTAAATTATTACTTACTATTTCTTTTTTTATTTTTTGAGAAAGAAATTATCCTCGTATTAGTAATACATTAATTTTTTTCGAGATATTATATGTCACAAAAATAAAGCATAGATTTTCAAGGATCTTTATGCACGTATTAAAGGTGTCGAGGTAATTTGAAAATCAACTTAAACCGATTGAACCTAATCGAAATGATTATTACTATTTTTTTCAAATAAAATTAATTAATTAATTTATATATATATATAACAAAAAACAAACCAAACCTACTATTATACCAATTTTTGACTATGCTAAGTAAATAAATCCTCATATTCTTCCTTTAATTGTTAACAACGTACGTACTTTTTAGATTATAATAAAGCTTATAATTATTTTATATAACGAATCAAATTTTGTAATAGCAATTCAACTATTAAATAATGTTTAAAGATCAGAGAAAAATCAAGATGGTCGAAAAATCTATATTTAGTTGCACACAATAAAATTATCAAAAATAATTAACATGATATAATTTTTTTAAAATAACCAACCATATCTGATATTTCATTGACACCCCTAACGCTACCAAACGTTACATTAATTATGCTTTAGTTATTTTTGCTTATATGGTCAATCTAATTAATTATATGGGGGAATATCTTTTATATGTCGAGATTTGTTTTATTTGAGATGAGGGTTATTTGAAAATAATGATAAACTCTCTATATATTTAATCCTTCTCGAATTTCACTTGTGGGTTTTCACTTTTCTACCTTCACGAGAGTGTGACAAGATCTACATAATTCTATCTTCCCAGACCTCACTTGTGGAATTGTGGAATTTCAATGAATATGTTGTTGCGTTGTATAACATTTGCAACTTTACCTCACTACAACAAAAATAACTTTTAGCAGCATTAAATATTGAAATTAATAAATAGCACTAAAGTCTTTATCGACGTTAGTTAAATGCCATTAGTATTAATGTCGTTAAAGACTTTAGGAACATATATAAAAATGCTAATTAACGCTAAAAGTATATATTTTAATTATAGCTAATTATCATTTTTGATGTAGTGTTTGATCAAATTATAAAACTACATCTCCTATTAACTTTGCATGCCTTGAGTTTTTTATTTTTCTAAATTTATGTTTTTGTTTTTTTGCCATGTATATCAAGGTTAATTAATCAATTCTTATAATAAAAGCAAAAAAGCTCCAATTCACGTGGCACTGTGTTTTTTTTTTTTTTTTTAATAAAAGAGATGACTTACATCTATCAAAATGCAAAGATGTACTTTAAACAGTCGAAGATCATCCACCTGTTTCTCTTTATTGCTATATACTCTTTCCGTTTCGTTTTACTTGACTCATTAAAAATAAATATTTCATTTTACTATCTATTAAAACAAATCAAGAGATTTTTAGTACTATACACTTCTAATTAAAACGTTCTAAAATGATGTATCATATCAACATGAATCAAGAAATATGAAATAGAGGCAGTATAAACAACTTAAATACATCAGCAAAAGATTGTGATAAATATTCGTTCATTCTTAATTACATGTTTCAGATTTGAGTCTTCTGGATATGGCGTCACCTTTGTTAAGAAGCGGTTTACCCTCAATATAGAACTTTCTGGTGCAAATCCAAATTTCATCAAAGCTTTAATGTGAGTACTAAACACCGAGCGTGAAAAAGACAACATTTCTAAGCAATAATTGGACACACTTCTAAGTTGATAATCATCACCAAAAAGTCCACAAGTTATACAGTTTTCACATTTGACTATAACTGTCCTCACAGAAGAAAGTAAAGATGAAAAGGACATATTTGGATATATTACCTCTTGTTCAACAATTTTGAGGGCCACTACCTAGTTTAGAAGTAGGATTTCAATTCAATTTTTCAAGTTTAGGCCACAGCTACCAACAACTCTAGGGTTCTGGTTATTACTGTTATATATACACTCAAGGCTCAAAGATGTGGCTTAATGGACAATGACTTTGAGTGAACAGTAATGTGGGACCAACAACAACAACGTACCCTGTGTCATCTTACAAGTGGGGTCTGTAGAGGGTAAGAATAGATATAGACAGTACAGTCTTACTCTGATTTGGTTCCTAAAGATCGTCGGGTCAAGTAAGAATAATAAATCAAGTATGAAAAAGGATCTACAACAGTGAAGCAGTATCTAGCATAAACAAGAAAGTTACTTGATACATGTACTAACGAGATATAAAACATGGTGGACAAAGTTATCCGATACCTATATGCTAGTAAGAGATAACAGATGCCCCATGAAATAGTTTAAATGAGTGCTAAGCTGACTCGTACACCATCGTTATCAAAAGCAAAAAAGAACTACCTTCATTTAGCTAGTAGCTCAACAACTTGAAGATTTTCATCCTTATGCATTCAGAACTTGAGTCAATATTATTGTCAAGCAGTTCTACTTGTAACACTCTAATAAATGCTTACAGAACATATTCAATATCCATGCAAATCTGATTCATAATAATGTACAAATAGCAATCTCACTACCCAGAAAAGTAGTTCAAAATGCAATGGACAAAGAAAAACATGGCTATAATCAAATCAGAAAGATACAAATTTAAAAAATAAGTATCCTTTCTTTCAGCATCTTGGTGAATACAAGTACAAGATTATTTTCATAAGACACTTAGCAGAGAACAAGATAAGAATAATCACATAATCAGGAAATTACACTAGCCGAAATGGCATGGGAAAACAAGTCGAAGCAGAGGAATAATTTCGAAGAGATAGTATTTCAATCCACCGCTTTGCAAAAAGCAAAACATCAAAGAAATCATACTCAATGCCAGTTGATTTTTGATCAGCTGTTTACTGAATCTATACATAAATACATATATAAGCTTTCCATATATAACACTAACCCAATCTGGCACCTTATTTAAAGCTTATTTTCATTTTTCTAAGCTATAGCCTATTGATATCTTGTAATTCTCGCAGGTCGGAAGGACGAAAGAAGCATAATGTCCTCCATGTAACAACAACAACATGCCTAGTGTAATCCCACAAGTGGGGTCCAGGGAGGGTAGTGTGTACCAGACCTTACGCCTATCTTGAAAGGTAGAGAGATTGTTTCCAATAGACCCTCGGCTCAAGGAAAAGCATATCAAAGCATAAAAAATATTAAAAAAAAGAAAATTATATGAGAGCAGAAGCCAATGTTCTCCACGTACTAGAAAGAAAAATGTTTTGTTACAGATGTTAAATCTGCATATGCTGAAAGGTACTTGAAACATGGTATCTATCTAGATAACAAACATGTCACGGTCAGCTTATATTTGACTGAAACTCTATGCTCTAAAAAGTTCCTCCAACTCTACAGTGCACATGAAATAATTGCATTCAATTCAAGCATACAGAAATTACTTCTCATGACTGCCGCTTAATTAGAGAAAGAAACAAAGACAAGCATATGATAGAGTACCACACAAGGTTTTTTGGTTAGTTATAGAGAAAAAAACAATTTCATATTAAATATATAAATGTCATACATGATATGTATGAAGGACCCGTCACAAGTGTGAAAACAATAAGTGACACGGATAAGTTCCTCGTAACAGTGGGTTTGCACCACGGGTCGACATTGAGCCTCAACTTGTTAAACTAGTTATGGATGAGCTAACCAACAAAATATAAGATGAGGTCGCATGATGTATATAATTTGTTGATGATATTCTGTTAATTGATGAAACTAGCTGAAGTGTCAACCAAAAGGTTGAACTATGGATAAGCACTTTATAGAGAAAAGGTTTTAGGATATTTAGAAGTAATACTGAATACATACATTGATTGTGGTGCCAAAATGCAAACAATTTAGATATCTAGGCTTGTTAGTTCAAGAGAATGAAATGATAGACAAAGATAATACACATAGGATTAAAATTGAATGGTTGAAGAGGAAAAGTACTACCGGAGTGTTATATCATAGAAGGAAGCTTACCAAAGTGAAAAGTAAGTTCTATAGAATATCTATGAGACTAACAATGTAATATGGTAGAGAATGTTGGGTCGTTAAGCCCAACGTATCCACAAGACGAGTATTGCAGAGAAATGAATGATAAGATGGATGTACAGTTTATATATGATTAAAAATTACCACAATATCCAGAAGATTCAAGTAGCACATATTGAGGATAAAATGCAAGAAGGTCGCTCGAGATGGTTTGGATATGTTCTGAATCTACCTACAGATACATCAGGCTGTATCTGTAAAACTACGGTACGTGAAAAATCACATGGGAGGAATACCTACTAATGCTTGGTACCGACACAGACTTAGCTAAAGATATGGCACAATGGAAGAAAAAGATCCATATAGGTGATAGCTATTAATTTAGTTTGATGATATATAATGAGCTTAAATGAAGAAGTGAGAATTCATAAAGCCGACCCCAACTTGTTTGGGAATGAGAGTAGATGTTGTTCTATAGTGTACTCTTTAAATGTTAATCCTCTTTCATCAAGCTAAAATGAGTATGAATACACAAGCATGAAAAGTAAACAAAGCAGAATGCATACCAGGAAAAGAAAAAGTGTTGTTACCAGCAACTACCTAGCAAATAGTTTGAAAGCAAATTTCGAAGTTCTGAAAGAATATCATTTTAACTACCTAATATGGAAATGAACAACTATATTGCAAAAGAAAAGACATGAAAACATTAAATATTCTATATGACTTACCTCTGCAAGTTCTCCACTCATTTACAGAAAACCATTGACCAAGAAACACACCAATCCCTGAACAACTCCTGTTTAATTTTTCAGTACAGAGAAACTTTCAGGACATCAGCAACACCATCATTACAGGGCTTCCATCAATGAAGCTTATTTTGCAGTTAGGAAATTCAGATCAAGTAAAGGAGAATAATTATTCCAGCGAGTAACGTTAATTTGTTAAATTGGTAAATAAATCAAAAAACAAAGGATTCCCACACGTGAAATCACTGTCAAAGGAAATGTACATGGTGACATGATACTTTTTGTGACTTTCATGCATTTCTATTCAGCCATATTAGTCAACTCTATAGAAAGCAAAGAGAAACAAAATATTCAAAAGTAAGCCTGCAGAAAATTAAGAAAAAATGTTTTTTAATTACTCTCTGTGGTTCCACGTTGATACTGTAACTTTTTTTGCTCTACAAAGTAAATAAATTCTTGCACATTCATGCCTAAGTTCTTTCTCAAATGTACCTTCGCAAAAGATTTAGTTCCCTAATATTGCTAAATAAGCCACCAGGCAAAACATCATAAGTGCTACAGTTCACTAACACTGATAGGTGCTGAACTCGCAGCAACTTCATCTACAGTAGGCATTTTCTGTACATGCTCAAGGAGCTGTTTGAGCTCTCTATTAACATAATTAAAACGCTGCTTAGAGATAAATGATTCTGAATATAGACTTCCACTAAGAGCATGGAATACTTGAGAATACTCATTAGCACTACTTTGAATGAATGAATCATCCAGGGGAGCTAAGGAACTCTCTGGTCTCCATCTAAGTGGAAAATATTTTTCTGGGACTTGAAAGTAGTTCTTAGATACTAGCACTCGAATCGAATGGCGGCACAAAATGCCGGAGTGCTCAAATTCCTTACAAGAGCAGTGAACTTGCTCATCTTCATGAATCCAAATAACAAGACACTCTGCTTCCATTTTCTTGTAGTGCCTCACAAGATATGTACTATTAGCCATTTCTGTTATTGCATATTGCATAGACAGCATAACCTCATGCTGCATGATATTGAAGGCATAAGGCGTAAGAATACTCCTTGCATGTTCTTCAAGAGGCAGGCAAGTCTTAGCAGGCATATAAAGTTGCTTTTCCTTCTTGTGATTCCCAAAGTTGCACACCAAACCAACCTGTGGTGGTTTAAAATGTGCAGAATTTTTAATCAAATCATGTACTAGACATGTCAATAAAAGCAAAGCCAAGTAGTTATAACTGTTCTGTACCTGCTGAAAGAATAATAGTAAGCTTGATTGAGGGCTCAAGATATTCTTCATGAATGTCTCTACCAATTTCCAATACTCAATGCTCATTGTTCGAGCCAGGAAAAAGTTCCGCATGTAAGAAATTTGCCAGGATGCTCGATAAGAGAGAAGAAGAGCGATGTGCTTATCTGAACCAAGTCCAAACCGAGCAACCAGTTGATTCCATTGATGCTCAAAGTCCTCTACATTTTCCAGTCGACATAACATATCAAACTCAGATTTAAAATCTGGATACTGTAATCCAAGAGGCAAGGAGAACCAACTAGATAATTTTGAGAGAACTTGCCATATACATATAACATGCTTAGTGGTAGGCATCTCGCTTGCTATAGCATCTCTTAGCCCTGAATCTATATCAGTCACGATCGTCTGAGGTTGCCTCCCTCTCATGAATCGAACAAAAGACTGCATAAAGGAAATACCAACCATTAAGATAAATGTGATTATGGATGCAAAAAAAAAAGAAAAAAAAACACTGAAGCTTTCTTGTCCTAACCTGTAAGGCCCAAGAGAATGATTGTGATGTCTCATCTTGCAGCAGAACACATCCAAGAAAAAGTGCATTCCCATGATTGTCAATTCCAAACCAGACACCAAATAGCATATTATACGTGATAGAGCGGTATGTAGTGTCAAAAATGACAGCATCACCAAAAAACGAATATGCTTGAAGTGAGTGTCCATATGACCATGCGATGTTTTCCACTCTGCCATTTTCATCAGTAGTAAAGCTGTAAACAAACCCCTCATCCTTTTGTTCTGATGCTTTGCAAGCCTCAAGAAGCTCCGACAGATCATTTTCTCTTTTCTCTGTGATCAAAGCATCATTCTCCTGAACAGTTTTCTTACACGTCCTGACAAAATTTCTGACATCTTTTTCTATAAAAGGCAACTGCCCCGGTTGAACTCCTTTTTCTAATTCCAGCACTTTCACTATCCGATTGACAGGAAACCCAGCTTTGGACAGCAAAAGAATCCGTTCCTGGTCAGCCTCTTGGATTTTTCGGTAAGCGGGAAGTAGTCGAACTTGATCATCTTCCAATAATTCATGATTATGAACATTACTAAACTGAGAAACATACCATTGTGCTACACCATCAACAATTTCTTTTGTCAAGTACAGCTTCGCATCACATCCACACCTTACTGATTTCCTATCCCTAGGATGTTCCACATTAGCCTTCTTCCTTGGTTGATTGAATCCAGATCGGTAACACACAAAATCCCTTCTATAAATCCCCAAATTTTGGCTTTCTGTTGAGCGTGCTTTCCTAATAGAAAACCCATTCTTCCTAGCAAAGTTGCTATAATATTCAAATGCTTCGTCATCACTTCTAAATATCTGCCCAACGTATGGAGTAAAGACAACATCTTGGGACGAAGACGATGCTGTTTCACTCTTTGTCATTTGAGAAACATTTGCTATGTGATCATCTCCATCAGCTTTAATGTAACACTTCCAATCTCCACAAGGGCATTGCTGTCTCCTAATCCATATGTTATTCAATGGCTTTGGTGCAATAATCTCCATAACAATACTCTAAACCCACTAAAAAGATCCTCAATTTATGATTCTCAAAAGCAAACCAACACTCATGGGTTCAACAAAAACCAAGAGAGATCAAAATTACAGTCATCACAACAAAAAAGAAGAACCCCAACTTCATTTCAAGAACGAAAACAACATTTTAGCCCAGAAATCTCAAGTTCAACTACTAATTTCACCGGGAATCGAAAATCTTGAATTGGGTGTCAGCTATATGAGTAGAGAATGATAAATTACAAGGGAAAATAGATAAGTATTGAGTAGAATCAGCTTTCAATTGCACAATTAAAACGAGAAAACAAAAAACCAATTCAAATATGATGAATTATGAAGAATTTGCTTACCAAATGTCAAAAAGTTGCAATCTTTGTAGATAAAAATAGTACGAACAACTCCACTCTTTGACATTTTTCTTCATTCTTTCAGCAGAAATCTGTTTTTGTTTTTGTTTCTTTCCTATAATTTTTAAGGAAGTCAAAAGCTATACATAAGATGGGAAAGAAAAACATACTGAAAAAATTTATATATGGGAAAAGCTAAAATATGCCGCTAAACTTTTCGAAAAGTTTTAGATATATTTCGTTTAAAGTTTGGTTTATATATATCTTCGTCGTTCAATTTTTGGTCTACATATGCCTGAAGGTTAGTTGGCCAACTCGAAATATTTAACTCATTTTACTTTTATTTAAATGCCAAATATATTTTCCACGTCATTTTTATATATTATCACTTGACATTTATATTCAAGAGAAAGATTCAAATATGTACCTAAACTATTCGAAAAGGTCTAGATACATCTCCGTTTAAAGTTTTGTCCATTTATATCCTCGCCTTTCAACTTTTGGTCTACATATGCCTTTATGGGCGTTAGTTGGTCAACTTGAAATATCCAACTCATTTTACTTTTTTTTAAATGCCAAATGAATTTTCCACATCATTTTTATATATTATCACTTGACATTTATATTAAAAGAGAAAGGGGTCTTTTATGCCCCTAACTATCCAACCTAATTTTAAAACACATATACGATCCGTCTTTTAAATAATTTATATGACGCGACCTCGCTTTTTTAAATAACCTTTGATTAGGGCATAATTGAACCATTTAAAAGGCGAACACTATCGTGCTCTGATTGGAACCACCGAGGAATCGATGGGACGACAGCTGAAGAAAAAGGAAGTCGAGGTTTGAAAAAGCATTTCGGTGCAACGAAGAGCTAGAGGCGCAAGCCTGGCAGGCAAGGGCTAGAGCGGAGGAATTCACCACAACAACGTTACAAGCACAACTGCAAACTGCAGCAGGCAATGATGATGTAAATAACAGAATAATTCATACGTATGAGTCAGATTAGGGGCATAATTGAACCATTTAAAAGACGGTCGTATATGTGTTTTAAAATTGGGTCGGATAGTTAGAGGCATAAGTGACCCCTTGCTCTTTTAATATAAATGTCAAGTGATAACATATATAAATGATGTGGAAAATCCATTTGGCATTAAAGAAAAGTAAAATGAGTTGGATATTTTGAGTTGAACAACTAACGCCCATAAGGGCATATGCAGACTAAAAGTTGGACGCGAGGGTATAAATGGACCAAACTTTAAACGGGGTACATCTAGATCTTTTGAATAGTTTAGGAGTTTCCCTTTAATATAAATGTCAAGTGATAATATATAAAAATGACGTAGAAAATTCATTTGGCATTCAAGAAAAAGTAAAATGAGTTGGATATTTCGAGTTGACCAACTAACAGCCATAAAAGCATATGTAGACCAAAAGTTGGACGGCAGAGGGTATGAATGGACCAAACTTTAAATGGGGGTATATTTAACCCTTTTCCCTTTATATATTTGTAAATTGTGTAAAAATATATGAGTTAAATAGTTATATAATCATATTATATTATAAGTGGAAAGATTCAAAGCTCAAAGTTGAATTACCATTTTACCCTTATATTAAAATAATTAAATAAATATTATGAAATATAATTAAATATTTAATAAATAACTCATTTAGATTGGTGCATGAATCAAATTCACATTAATAATTAATTACTCTATTGTAAAAATCAGAAGTATTTGAAAAGTTTTTCCATTAAATAAATTTGATATGGACTAAAACCATTGAACTAATTTAATGCAAATATATTATCTACTCAAAGATCATCATAGCTACTTTGAACTACCTCATGTAAATGACAAGAGGAGGATGAGAGATTATCATGCAAAAATGAACTTTGCAAATCATTTTGTATGTGCAGTAATTTTTTTTTATTTTTATCCGCTCCTTTTTGTCCGTCCTAAGTATTATATATTTCCTTTTTGTATATGTTGATGTACTTTCTTATGATTTTATTTTTTTAATTTAGAATATTTTGTGTCCTACGTGAAGAAAATAGTAATATACAATTCATGTTCTACTATGTATCTTAATTACTGATGAAATTCATATTAATGAAAGATTAATCAATTCATTTGACATGCTTATTTGGCTCTCGATAGAGTGTTCTACTTTAGTATAAATATATTTTTGAAATTATTATTTATGAGTAGTGAGAAGAATGACTAAATGAGAAATCATATATATATAT
>NC_028643.1:69183266-69203625 GCF_001406875.1 Solanum pennellii | reverse complement strand
ATATATATATATATATATATATATATATATATATATATATATGAATCCATATCCTAAAATAAAATGGCCCACCTAATTGAAGATAAAGAATGGATCATATTCTATATAGTATATATGTGATTTTGAGGTTGTATTTTTATTTAAACTTTTCGTTTATATGTATAATTTATTGATCTTATTAGTCTATTATTTATTTGTTGGAACATTCATTCCTCAAATTGATCATATATCTAGAATAACTCATTTTGAAAAGTTTATATTGCTCAATTTATATTAATTATTCAAAGAGTAATGTTATTAAAAAAAAGGAGTATTATTCTTTTCTCATCATAAATCATGTGTACAATACTTTTTAAGGTTAAAAAGAAAACGTATATGTAATATTATGATAAAAATAATTGACATATTAATCATGGTAATGCCTTCAAGTGTGTTTCGTAATATACCAAGTGTTTATATCATAAATGTGCATATGTACCACATTAACGAAATCTTTTAGCATTTATAAATTTTATGCATCAAACGTCTATCTACTGTGATAATAAGCTATTTATTGTTGATGTAAAATTTAACTATAGTTGAAAAATTGTCAAACTCCCATCTATAGATTATTGATTGGAGCTGGACCCATAAATAGTTACGTAATAATTATTTTTCAAACTAGAATGTCTACTTTTGCCTTAGAGATATTATTTTATTTATGATAATGTGATATTCTTCTGCCTAATTATTGAATGTTAATTATTTCTCATACACATCATTTTTTAAAATTAAAAGTTCAATGTGAAGAGCCATTCTCCACTATTTATGTAAAAACACTTTGAGAATTAAATTTTTAATATGCTTTTTAAGAATCAATTTACTAAGATTGATATTATCATAGGAAGAAAATTGCACTATTCAACATGAGAAGAAAAGAGAATGAGAGAAGGATAACAAAAAAATAACTACATATTTCATCTATTTAATGTTCTTCATATTATATTTGTTATTATTTAGCGAATAAAGATAAATGGTAAAACTATTATTGTTAATTTAAGCATCTTTTTAATAACTTAACTTTTTAGTATATAAAAATTTAATAATAATAATAAGGGACAAACGTGCAAGACACGTTCTCAGAAACTAGTATTAAATATATATGAAAAATTATTATTGAACATAAGTTTTTTTGAAATTCAAATCTGGAAAGATGCAATATAAATTAAGATAAAGAATGTAACCGTGTAAGACTTTAATGGATGAATTTGAAATTTTGTTAGAATTATTTTTAAATTGTATTTTTTTGCTTGTAGACATAAAAACACATAAATTATGAAAACTATTAAAACTGTACAAATTTTTTATACAATTAAATCAAATAAGTAAAACAAAACCACAATATTTATTGATATGAGGAAATTGCACAATAATCGACACAAAATAAACCCTAAAAACTTACTTGTTTGACTTAATTTTCTTCCTCATCGACTACATATCACAGCTGCCAACTGATAGTGGAAATAGAAAAAAATAGGTATCATATATAAATTTTACTCTTTAATTTTGCCTCGTTTTTTATTTATGTTCTTCAATTTTGATGGTGTATAAGTAGACAATTAAATTTAGGAAAAATTACAAGAATGAATACATTTTTAAAAATAATTACTGATTTTAGCGATACTTTTTGTGTATTACCATTTATAGCAATATTATGATAAATCTCTAATATGTAATTAAAGTGAATTATGTATGCAATATATTTGAATTATAATTATTTTTGAAATATATTATGTTTGTTTGGTAAAATATTGTCACATTGTATTATAAGTGTATTAAAGATAAATATATTATCCATCATTAAAACTCGTATTATATTTGAATAATAATTTTATCTTTGTAATATGTATTAAACTTTTATTATAAATTAATTAAAAGTGATCAAGTGAAAAAAGAATATTATTGCTATAAATGATAAATATTTTTTTTATTATTGTATATTTATATAAGTTCTCCATAAATTTATATAAAATTAAATAAATAGATACATACTTTCTACACAACAATTTGCGTCGAATATACTATTTATACTATGCAACATATAACTCGAGTGTTTATTTATTCAATTTTATACTCGTAAAATGTGATTAAATTGAATGACTATTACCGAAAGAGGTAAAATTGAACATTATACTTTGCCACTCCTTCAATATTCGTTGCAAAAATTTACAGAATTGGCATTCCTAAAAACAAGTTTTCAGAGGGGCAGAAATGGCGGCAAGGCTAAATGAGGCAGCAGAAGAACCTTTTTTGAGCTGAATCATCGGTGACCATGTTTATGGCAGCAATGATACAAACGCGAAACAAGCTACTGAATCATAATCCAAATCCTACTTTCGGTTTCACCACAGTCGCAGCTTCTGTCCTTCACTCTTTCTCAAATCACTCTGTTTTTCCCTCCATTGATAGAACAAAAAACATATCTTTTTCTGCAACTCAAGAACCAGTATTTCAGTTCAAAGACTCCTCTAATCTCTTGAATAACAATACAAAACATTTGGGAGCTGTTGTTTTGCCGGAAAAGTCAGTTTGTTCTGTTTCTATAGTTTCAGACAAGTGTGAGTTTCTAGTGCAAAAATACCTACTTTCTTTTTCTGAAAACGATGCCCAAAGACTCCATTTGGATATTATTAAATATGGGGTTGTTAAAGATTTGTACTTGTGCAACACACTTATTAATTTGTATGTGAAAAATGCTGATTTGATCTCTGCTCATCATGTGTTTGATGAAATGCCGAGCAGAAATCTAGTTACGTGGGCGTGTTTGATTACGGGTTATTCACAGAATGGGATGCCTGATGAGGCATGTGGAGTTTTCCAAGAAATGGTTTCGTCTGGGTTTATTCCTAATCATTATGCTTGTGGTAGTGCTTTGAGGTCTTGTCAGGGTTTAGGTGCTTGTGGGTTGAGGTTGGGGATGCAAATACATGGTTTGCTTTTGAAAACAGGGCATGCTTCTAATGAAGTTGTTTCCAATGTCTTGATCTCGATGTATGGAAGTTGTGCAGGTAATGGTGATTATGCTTGGCGTGTTTTTGAAGAGATAGAGAATAAGAATTCAGTATCTTGCAATTCTATTATTTCAGTTTACTCTCAGCGAGACACAGTTTCTGCCTTTGAGCTCTTCTCCTTAATGCAAAAAGAGGATTTGGGGTTTACTTTTAAACCAACTGAGTTCACTTTTGGCAGCTTAATTACTACTGCTGCTAATCATGTTAATTGTGGTTTGCTTTTACTTGAGCAGCTTCTGGCAAACATTGAAAAGTCTGGACTCTTGGAAGACTTGTATGTAGGCAGTGCTTTGCTCAGTGGTTTTGGAAGGTTTGGGTCTCTCGATACAGCGTTGAAGGTTTTCAAACAGATGGGTGCAAGGAATGCAGTGTCCTTGAACGGGCTCATGGTCGGATTGGTGAGACTTGGTCAGGGAGAAGACGCAGCTAAGGTTTTCATGGAGATAAGAGACTTAGTTAAAATCAATCCTGATTCCTTTGTGGTTCTTTTCAGTGCATTTTCTGAATTCTCTTCATTGGAAGAAGGGGAAATAAGAGGCAGAGTGCTACATGCATATGTTATCCGGACTGGTCTGTGCAACTCCAAGGCTGCTATTGGAAATGCTCTGATTAATATGTATTCTAAATTTGGTGAAATCCAAATTGCCCATTTTGTTTTCCAGCTCATGGTCAATAAGGATTCAGTATCGTGGAACTCTATGATCTCCGCTCTAGATCAAAATGATTGTTTTGAAGATGCAATATCAACCTTCCAATCTATGAGGAGAATAGGTCTGATGGCTTCAAATTACTCACTGATAAGTGCTTTAAGTTCTTGTGGAAGTCTGAATTGGATAAAATTGGGGGAACAACTGCACTGTGAAGGGATAAAGTTAGGACTTGATTTTGATGTTTCAGTGTCTAATACTCTTCTTGCTTTATATGCTGATACTGGATGTGTGGCTGAATGCAAAAAATTGTTTACCTTGATGCCAGAACATGATCTAGTTTCATGGAATACCTTTATCGGTGCATTAGGTGATTCTGAGACGTCTATTTCTGAAGCCATAGAGTACTTCATACAGATGATGTGTGCTGGATGGAGTCCTAACAATGTGACCTTTATAAATGTCCTTTCAGCAATATCATCTCTTTCTCTTCTTGGTCTTGTTCGTCAAATCCATGCTCTGGTGCTAAAATATAGTGCAATGGATGCTAATTCTATTGAAAACACATTTCTTGCTTGCTATGGTAAGTGTGGGGAAATGGATGACTGTGAGAACATATTTTCTGAGATGTCTAACAGGAAGGATGATGTGAGTTGGAATTTAATGATCTCTGGATATTTACACAATGAGGTCTTACCAAAAGCCATGGACTTAGTCTGGCTTATGCTGCACAAGGGTCAGAAATTAGATGGCTTCACATTTGCCTCTGTTCTCAGTGCATGTGCCTCAATCGCAACATTGGAGCGTGGCATGGAAGTTCATGCTTGTGCAATTAGAGCCTGTTTGGAATCTGACGTTGTTGTTGGCAGTGCTCTTGTTGACATGTATGCCAAATGTGGAAGAATAGATTATGCTTCGAGGTTTTTTGATTTAATGCCTGTTCGTAATATATATTCATGGAACTCAATGATATCTGGTTATGCACGGCATGGACACGGACATAAAGCACTAGAGCTTTTTACAAAAATGAAGATGGATGGTCAAACACCTGACCATGTCACGTTTGTTGGTGTCTTATCAGCTTGTAGCCACGTGGGATTTGTTGGGCAGGGCATGGACTACTTTGATTCCATGAGCAAACAATATGGACTGACACCTCGGATTGAACATTTCTCATGCATGGTTGATATCCTGGGACGAGCAGGGCGGATGAATAAATTGGAGGACTTCATCAATAAAATGCCATTAAAGCCCAATGCACTTATCTGGAGGACTGTGCTTGGAGCTTGTGGTCGAGCAAGCAGTCGTAAAACAGATCTAGGTAGGAAGGCTGCTCACATGCTCTTGGAGTTGGAACCTCATAATGCTGTGAATTATGTGCTTCTTGCAAATATGTATGCTTCAGGAGGGAAGTGGGAGGATGTGGCAGAGGCTCGGCGTGCAATGCGAGAAGCAACAGTAAGGAAAGAAGCTGGATGCAGCTGGGTTAGCATGAGAGATGGTGTTCATGTTTTTGTAGCTGGTGATCAATCTCATCCAGATAAACATGCAATTTATGAAAAACTTAAGGAACTGCACAAGAGGATTAGAGATGCAGGGTATGTGCCACAGATTAAATATGCCTTGTATGATCTTGAACTGGAGAATAAGGAAGAACTCCTCAGCTATCATAGTGAAAGACTTGCAGTTGCTTTTGTTCTTACACGGAAATCAGATATGCCAATCAGAATAATGAAAAACCTTCGAGTTTGTGGGGACTGTCACTCTGCCTTCAGGTACATTTCACAAGTTGTTGGTAGACAAATAGTATTACGAGACTCCAACAGATTTCATCATTTTGCTGATGGAAAATGTTCATGTAACGATTACTGGTGATAGATCAAATGTTGTCTAACTTAAAGAAAGGTATGCTACTTAATGATGCATTAACAGACTAAGGAATGAAAAAGGTTCAAGCATGTCATGTCTGAAGTATAGGAGAGGGCAGTTTGCAAGGGTGTTGCATCAATTATTCTGGTGAGGACCTCAACATTATTTAGTAAAGTATGCCATAATCTTGGTGTGGTTTGAATTGCTTGATATATTTCTGTATCGTTTTATGACATGAATCAGCTATAATGATAGCAAATGACACCATCAAATAAAAGGAGTATGGCGAATGTAAGGAGGGTTGAGAATATCAAACCCTACGTAAGCATATATCCAAGTTGTTGGCAGACAAATAGTACTATGAGACTCCTGCTGATTTCATCATTTTGTGCACTTGCTTAGTGGTCAATGAAGTTGGAAGCGACCACGGGAAACCGGGGTAAGAACTCCAAATCCCTGCAGAGGCGAAAAATTGTTAGGTGATTTCTTCCCATCTGGCTAAAGCTTGGTGAACAAAGTTACCATGTACATGTATTGGTGAGAAGCAGCAGGTACCAAGTGAATTAGTCGAGATGTGCACAAGTTGGCCCATACACCACCACCAACACCTAATATGCCTCAGTCCCAAACAAGTTGGTGTTGGCACCACCATTGTTAAAAAAAGAGGTTCTATTTTTGCTGATGGGGAGTGTTCTGTGACAATTATTGGTAATTCATCATATTCATTCCAACTCAGAGCAAGGGGTGTTGCTTAATGGGGAATCAAAAACAGACGAAGTAATGGGAAGAGTTCAGCATGTCAATGAAGTATGGGAAGGGAAGCATTTAGTTTTAAGGGTTGAATAAATTATTCTGGTGGTGACGTCAACCTGAAGTTATGAAAACATACCATACTCCTGGTGTATGGTTGATACTTGCTATTATTGTCATATTTCTTTGATATTTTATGCTTGAATTGGTTAGAGTGACTGCAAATGACAACATGAAATCAAAGTTGAATGTATAAGTTAAACTGTATCAATGGTGCTCTTGCATAATAAAGGCCTTTGGGTTTGCAGGGCGATTTCATTGTTCAGACTTAACAGATCATGTAAAGTCCAGTTTTTGATCTCTGAGATACTCATCCTTCAGGCGAGTGGTTCATGGGAAGGCTACTCCTGCATCTAGCTGAGCACACACCCATGGTACTCCATAGATATGGCAACTCGAGGAAGAAGTTAACAGCAGTATGACCGAAAGATGTTCAATGTAATTAATCAAGTTCTAATACCAACTTGTTGATCAAGGGCAGGTATTGTGCATGAGCAGTATGTCTTCCTTTGTGCTAGCTTGTTCTTTACTTTTGCAGTACTGAGTCCTCTTGTCTGTTCTGCAAGTAGCTACAACTAATGTTACATTATAGATGGGCACAATAACATGAAGGATCATGACCAACATTGTCGATCATTATAAAATGGAATAATGAAGATGTAGGTTCCTTCAATACCAAGACTGATTCTTTATCAGGATTACTTTACAGAATGATAAAATGAGTTGGTTGATTTCTCACCCTAGGAAAAACATGTTTTGGCTAACAGAAGAATTTTGTCTAGTGTTTATGATCAGGATTAGACCCTGATATTTTTGAAGTTGATTATATGGGACAAGACAGGTTTAATTATTTTACCAGTATCTTGTCCGTATTCTTTTTTGAACTAACATGGGTAATGCACGGATATCTTGCCTTATGTTTGCAATAGCATTCACTTTGTTTCCTTCTCCTTCTTAGTAAGTTATAAACCCAAACATAATCTATATTATATTTTTTTCTGATGCATAATCCTATATTGTCACATTGAAGTTGATCATAATTACTTCACACTAATGGTTACAAACGAACTGATCTTGGAAACAAGTAAAGAGTAGATACAACCATGGCCACAGGTATCTTAGATATTGTTAAATAAGGTGATGTGGTAATACATGGACTGGATCCAAAGATATCACAAAAACTATTGAAAAGAGAAGAAACAAGGAGAATCATTTTTTTTTAATAATAAATGTGTATTTGGAATAAAAGGTAAATGTTCTCTGAAAAAACATCTTTAGGAAAAAACGTTCCTATTTTGTTTTTCCGGTCAACATCTGAATTGGAACCGTCGATCTTGGCCATTAATTATCCCTGTTGTCCTCTCTGCTCAAAAAATTATAGCAAGACTTCAAGTTAACTTCCCATGTTCTCTTCCTTCCTTTTGGCTGTCACTGTTGAGTGCCGAATTACCCTTTAGTTATTCAGTTGATCCTTGACCAGGATATGGAAGTGATAGTAGCTCTATGAAAATACAATTTGCAATCAGCTCGCTAAGTTAGTTGAAGATCATGATGATGACTTCAGCATTCCCATGGGTAAGAATCTGAAGAAGGTCAGTACCAAGTTCTTAACTATTTCACAGAAGAAGAAGCACCAGAACACAAGCCTACAGGGATGAAGTATCTCAGAGGAATTACTTTATTTCTTTGTTGCAGTTGGATCATTTGTCATTCTTTCCCCCCTTGTTCATTTAGGAATTGAAATCGAGACGGGTTATGTGCAGTTATTTTCATGACTTGTATAAATTCTTCGCAGATATATTCAATGTTTCTGTTACTAATATAGTGAAACTGTGTAAGTTTGTGAAAGTCCTTGTTAACACTTGAGATGAATGGTCATTTGGAGTTGTAGACTAACTGTACTTCATACTATCACATATGTACAGTGTATCATTAGTAACAAGTAATTCTTAGCAAAACGTGATCCACTGGGGGCATTTTTCTCTTGCTTGGGTGTCCATTTTCATTCTGGGTGTCACCACAAGAACTAGTGCTGGTTAAACAAGCTGTGTATTGTGAATCTCTCATGATAGTGAAGCCAGTTCTGTTTAGTGTATCTTCAGATCACGTGCAGATATAAAGAGTAGTCATCGACTTCTGGGAAGGAGTAGAAGAATGAGACCTATTATGGGACATACGATGTATTACAGATGTATGATCATTACGCTTCATCAGGTAGCTTTTCACCAATGCAGAGGGTTATCCTTTTTGCTAGTTGCAAATTTTAGACAATATGTAAAGGCAAAAAAGTGGACACAAATCTCTCTTATTGTTTGTTTGGTTCTATATGATGCTCTACATTACTAGTATACAGGATATCTCATATTATATGCTGTAGATGATGCTCTACATTGATTGTACACTCACTCTCTCGTATTATATGCTGTATATGACACTCTACATTGATAGCACACAAAACTCTCATATTTGTTTCTGAAACTGTGACAAGGTTGGAAAGAATTCAATGTTAGTAAAAGGCAAATGCTTTGTTCATCTGTAATGGCTGTGATGATGACATAAGTGACAATTCATTTTTCTCATCTGTTGAGAATGTTCCTTAATCCGTTTATAGCTGCTGTTTCATTGACTAAATCTCTCCTGGTTTGCTTTATATAGGGCCCATTTTTCTTGGAGCAGATAGATGAAGAGGATAACAACAATCTCAACAGTAAAAGCCAGGTTCCAAACACTTGTGCTTCTCTTTGTTCTTGTGTGATATGACTGTAAACCTGTATATATGTTGATAATTCCCAGTAAAGAAACTGTCACTCCTAGAAGCCAGTGAACTAAAAACCATATACTCCTTCCTTTGCTTTCTCTGTACAGGAATCAAAAAACAATACTTAAAATTACTGAAATTAACTTCGGAAGATTTGCACAAATAGGATCTTTCAATGCCGCAATTTAAGTTGACCCCGTTAAAACTGTTTTTGTGGCGACCATAACATAGCAAAATCCTGACGAATTGCCAGGATTTCAAATTGATGAGAAAAATGTGCCTCGTCACCATAATGTCTAGGATTCCTGGCCAAATCCTGTTGGTTCACCAGTATTCGGCCACAAATCCTGGCGAATTTCAAATTAATAGCAAAAGTTGTCTTGTCATAAATTCTAACGGATCACCAGGATAGCCAGCATTGTGATTACAAATCCTGAAATTTAAGGTATAGATCCTTTACCTGTCAGGCTTAAGAATCCCAGTGACTGCTTGCAGCCATATGGCAGCATAAACAGCTAAGCCAATCCTTTGGTGATTATTTGTGAAAGAGTTGTCAAAGTTTCCTATTGACATGATTGCTGCTGCTGTTACAAGGAGAAAAGATAGTATCTGCAAAATAAAAGATATTATTTTTGTCTTAAATAGTGCTCATAAAAGACGTCATTAAAGGTAAAATGGAAAGTTTAAAGTTAAATTATTTCAAATGTAAAAATGTGTCAATAATATTGAGAACGGACTAGTAAGAAAACAATGCCACATAAAATGGTACCGGCGGAGTAATAACTATAGTAACTGTTGAGACTTGAGATACTATTTGTCATGGCCAAGAAAAGAAGTCATGACCCTTTCACCATATATCATAGTGAAACAGAAGTTTAAAAAACGGGATAAATTAGTTACCTGTGAAGTAGCATGAATGATTTTTAGCCTTGTTCGACATTCTTCATGTCTATTTGTCATTCTTATTACAAGAATCCCAATAGGCATCATGAAACCCATGGAAGCCCAGAGAAGAAATCCATGTAGAATAATTTGAAATGACAACATATTCTAAGTTAACTGATGAGCTAGATGTTTTTGAAATTAGTTAGAGAACAATACCGAAAAAAATATTTCCTCTGCAAGCAGCAGTGTTATTCTCAATTATGCAAAGAGGCCAAAGTGTTGTGCTTTAGACAAATGAAACAATGTTTTGTTTGGCCATATAGTGTTGAGATTACTGATTATTTATAGTGAGGTAATGAAAGTAGAGAAATGGGAATTAGGTTTAATTTCAACCTAGTGGGGACTTCATGACATGATTTTTTTTTTATTTTTTTTTTTTGTGATGAGAGTAATATGGGATTTGATCAGTGCAGAAGATACAGTAAGAGTAGGAGGGAGAGATCATTTCAAGAGAATATCAAGCAGTTGACAATATCTGTGTACACAACTTTGAGCAAGAGCATGGTCACTAATGAGATAATGTAACATCCCAACTTATTAGTGATATCGTTTGCCTTTCTCCTACTCTGTCAATCTAAGAGTCAACATTCTCATTGAGACTTGTCTCATAACTTCATCTCAAAAATATTGAATTTGCTTAAACTTCTTAGCACCTTCGAGTAAGAACACATCATTATATGTCACTCTAGTAAAGCACTAGGATGAGATCCAACAAAAAATGTCAAATAAAATGATCAAAGATATGGATTCTAACTATCCATAATACATGTAACTAGATGTGAGGTCTCCTCTAGAAGTCCAGTAAAATGGTAGAACTCATGTTAAGTAGATGATTTACTTGTACTAATATCAGTACAATGTAGAGAAGTAAAAATCGACACACACTCTAATGGAATCAGTGGTAAACCCTAAAATGCATTTCTTACTGCATGTGTTTCTGTTAAGATATGACACCTGGACCTAACTCAACCCCAAAGCTAACTCATGAGGAGAGGTTTGTCCAAGTCCATATAAGGAGACCAAATTCCTTAAGATGTCCCACAGCGGTAGAGGTATGGGAATTCGGTCTTCTTATATGGACTTGACAAACCTATCCTCATGAGCTAGCTTTGGGGTTGAGTTAGACTCAGGTGTCATATCTTAACAGCTTCATTACCGCAAATTGGAAGGCAAGTGATCGAATAGACCCACTTCTGTCTGAGTCGACCTTGAAAGAACATGAATTGACAATATCATTAGGTGATGGTTTAGTATATGCTACTTTAGTATGAATCCAAAGGTTATGAAAATACGACCTGGAAGAGTAATGTTAGTGATATGTGGACGAAAGAAAGATCATGTCAAATACACATTTTGCTTGTGTCTGAGATCTGTTTGTTATATGGCTTTATCAGTTGACATCATAAGTGATTATAATGACAAAAGGATCAGAGAAGCCATACATATTAATAGTATTAATCAAATAAAAGATTCTTTTAATTACTGCTATCAACTTGAGGTCGATAGATGAATTAAGTTGACTTTCAATTCCTTAAAAAGTAAGTACTACTAATTAATTAACAAACTAGGCTATATTTAATCATTAGCAAACGTGTAATTATAAGTGGGGGTACTTCTATCTAATAAAGAAGGTTCATATTTATTTGTAATAATATGACTTCTTCCATTTTGATCAACGGATAGTAATTTAATTAAAAGAATTTTGAAAACTTTTTAATAAAAAAGAAACAAGAGTATTTAAAAGAACCCTTAACAGCACTGCACATGGAAACTAATGATGTTAATTCACCCAAATTAAGTTGTTAAAGTGTCAAATGTAATGATATCCATGATGACCTTAATTAGAGGAAAATTGCAATAAAAAACTTTGGTGATCCAAACTGATAAATATCTAAATCGAGAATTATCATATTATGATGATATAACTTAATGATCAATGAAATCAGTTAAAACAAACAATCAAGACAGAGAAAAGTTTAAATTATACATAGTGGAGAAAATAATGTCAAGTAATTTATTCAATCCGGCCATCTATTTAACGATAGATAGAGTAATTTGATACTTGTACAAGTACAATTAAAAAATAATTATATTTGATAAATCAGTGTAGTTGCATACAAATAGTTATATAGAAACAAAATTATAATGAAACTAAGTCAATCATAGATGTTTTAGGATCCATTTACATTTGGTTCAGGTTTTTGGATAGATTATACTTTCTTTCTGCTTTTGTAAATATATTTTTTCAATACTATTTGAAATACAACTGTTACCATTTTCTTTTAAAAAAAGAAGCAAATTTACAATGAACAAGTGAAATCTCTTTAATTTGGTCAGGAACAATAACGGTTGCTTTAACTAGTTGTGCTGTCGATACTTGTCTAAAGCTAAAATTTTGTAATAATGGGCATACTATAAAATACTAAATCAAAAAAATTAATGTTTTCAACTTTTGATGAATTAAAAAGTGGAGAAAATTTTACTGTAGACCTCTAATTATAACCAAAAGAGTGCTCCAATTATATACTTTTTACAACAAAAAAAGACTGGAGAATTTGTGATTATATTCATAAGTTACATATGAAAAACTCCATATTGCTTGCGTCTATTCAGAATAGCAAATCTTTTCATATTTGTGATCTTTTCATTCAGAAAATCGATCATACATGAATATATCTTCCATATATATATATAAAATGGTGGCCCGTGGTCTAGTTAACTTTCAACAAATATCTACAATGTTCATGAAACTCCTTAGGGGTAAGCATATTCGAAAAATATCCTTTCCATAAAAACACCTATAAAGTATATATACTTCTTGAAACTTTTTTTTGCTTTAAGAAAGAACAAAAGTTGTAGAAAAAAAATTGATGGCATTTATATATATATATATGTATAAATGTAATCACTAACAAAAATTTTAGAAGAAAAAAAAAAGTTTCTGTAAAGATTGAGAGAGCTTTGGGAAATTTTGATATTGAGAAAATGGAAAATTTGTTCTCACATGATGTGGGAGAAATGCTACTTATACAACAAGAAGAAATAGTAACAAACTTTCTAACTAACTCTTAACTGAACCTAACAATATTAATAACAGAAAATAAGAACTAATTACACTTAATCAGTTAACTAACTACTTATAACACTATCTATTATCTTCAATAGTCCCCCTCAAGCTAGATGTATTGAAAACATTTGATACACCTAGCTTGGCCAGTAAGAAGTCATGTTGACATCTTCCCCAGGCCTTTGTTAACAAATCTGCTTGCTGCTCTTTAGTATTGATGTAGCTTGTCTTGATCAATCCTTGTTGCAACCTTTCACGGATAAAATGACAATCAATCTCAATATGTTTTGTACGTTCATGAAAAACTGGATTTGCTGCTATTTGCATAGCAGCTTTGTTGTCACAATGTATGATAGTTGGTTCATGCACATTCATTCCCAATTCCTTGAACAAGTTATTCACCCAAACAACTTCAGCTGTTAATGTTGCTAAGCTTCTATATTCTGCTTCTGCAGAACTTCTAGAAACTGTATTTTGTTTCTTAGACTTCCATGCTATTAAAGATTTCCCATACTTCAAGAGATAGCAAGTCACTGATCTTCTGGTGTTTGGACAGGCAGCCCAGTGTGCATCACAAAAACCAGTGAGCTGTGCTTGTTTATCAGAACTCATGAGTATCCCCGGACCTGGTGCTGTTCTAACATATTTAACCACCTTCAATGCTGCATTCCAGTGAGAAAGTGTTGGTTTCTGCATGAATTGGCTTAAACATTGAACTGAGAAAGCAATATCAGGCCTTGTGTTAGTAAGATACAGTAGTTTGCCAATCAACCTTTGATATTTGTTTATATCAGTAAATAGTTCATCATGGACATCTTGCATATAATCAGCACTTGTAAGCTTCATATTTGTCTCCAAAGGTGTTAAAGATGGTCTAGCTCCTGATAATCCTGTTTCTGAAATTAACTCTAATGCATATTTCCTTTGATTCATCACTATGCCTTGTTCTGATCTGCAGAATTCTATTCCCAAGAAGTACCTCAATTCTCCCAAATCCTTTATTTTAAAATGAAGATGCAGAACCTGCTTTGTCTCCTGTATCAGTGCATGATCATTTTCAGTAATCAACAAATCATCCACATAAACCAACACAATTACTAGTGCTGACTTCTTCCTCTTTGTAAACAAGGAGTAATCCAAATGACTTTGTATGTATCCAGAATTCAACAATGCATCAGTGAGCTTAACATTCCATTGCCTGGATGCTTGCTTGAGACCATATAATGACTTTTTTAGTTGACAAACTTTATGCTCCCCCTGACTTATGAAACCTTTAGGAAGTTCCATATATACTTCTTCATCCAAATCACCTTGTTAAAAGGCATTGAAAACATCCATTTGAAATATTTGCCAATTTTCAGCAGCTGCAATTGCAATAATAGTTCTAACAGTAACCATTTTCACAACTGGTGAAAATGTCTCCTGATAATCAACTCCCTCAGTTTGACTGTATCCTTTAGCTACAAGCCTAGCTTTGAACCTGTCAATCTCTCCAGTGGCTTTGTATTTTATTTTAAACACCCATTTACAGCCTATGGCATGTTTCCCTGAAGGCAAAGTCACAACCTTCCATGTACCATTATCTTCTAATGCAATAATTTCTTGTTTCATGGCTTCTACCCATCTTTGATCCTGAATAGCTTCTTCATATGTTTTGGGCTCAACTTCTGCAGACATTGTATTCAAATATGTCTGATAAGATCCAGACAAATGACTATATGACATATAGTTGGCTAAAGAATGAGGATGAACTGAGTTAGTCAGATGAGTAACATAATCTTTCATCCACACAGGTGGATGAGACATTCTTGAAGAAACTCTGGGCACAGGACCAGGCACATCAACCACATTGTTATCACCATGCTCTTCAGTAATGTCCTCAGAAACATGCTCAGTAGGAACAAGTGTTTGTTCAGCATGTTCATCTAAAGTCTCAACATCTAATGGTGTATGAACTTCAGCAATGTCATAATCATAAAATGGCTGCTCAATGAACACTCTCACATGCTCATCCTTCAGCTGACTGAATGGAAATATGTGTTCTTTGAACACAACATCTCTGTTCACAATAAACTTTCTTAGAGCCAAGTTGTATAGCATATATCCCTTTTGAGTTAGAGAGTACCCCATCATAACACATTGATCAACTCTGGAAGAAAACTTATCTTCCTTAACAGCTTTAGTTGCATAACATAAGCATCCAATTGTTCTTAGATGATCTAATTGTGGTTTAGTCTTGTGAAAGACTTCATATGGTGACCTTCCCTGTAATACACTTGTGGGCATTCTGTTGATCAAATATACAGCAGCTAACACACATTCACCCCAAAATTTAATAGGAATGGACCCTTGAAATCTAAGAGCCCTTGCCACTTCAAGAATGTGTCTATGCTTCCTTTCCACCACTCCATTTTGTTGTGGAGTGTGTGGACAACTACTTTCATGAACAATTCACAAAGAAGTAAACAATGTTTTACATTCATTGTTAAAGAATTCTGTACCATTGTCTGATCTTACTCTTTTGATTTGCTTATTAAACTGATTTTTAACTAACACAAAAAAGGACTTCAAGGTAGCAAGAACATCACTTTTATGTCTCAGTAAGAACAACCAAGTCACCCTTGAATTATCATCCACAACAGTCAAAAAGAATCTAAAACCATTATGAGTAGTATGTCTATATGGTCCCCATACATCAAGATGAATGAGATCAAAAACATCATTAGTTCTAGAGTTGCTCATAGGAAATGAAAGCCTGGTCTGTTTGGCTAATGGACATATAGGAAAATCATCACATACTCCTACAGGAACACTTTGATACAATTGCTTTAAGACTCTATATGAAGGATGTCCCATTCTGTAATGCCATATCATAAACTGTGAATTTGCCTTGTTCATGGAGCTTCTGTCATCAACATTTGTAGCAACTGCCTTTTCTTCTGACAGATTTCTAGGAAAGTAATACAACCCATCATTTTCTTTACCAATCCCCTTCACCTCTCCATTGAAGAGGTCCTGAAATATGCAGAATTCAGGAAAGAATTGAACAGAACACTTTAACTGTCTTGTTAATTGAGACACTGATAATAGATCATGTTTAAGTTCAGGGACAACTAGAACATTTTCAAGTTCTTCATTAGTTGATATCATGCATGCTCCTGATTGTGTAACTAATGTAGTTTGACCATTAGGCAGATAAACCTTTCTCCCTGTGTTCTTGTTGTTTCTGCTAATCTTATCTAAATTTTCAGATTTAGATGTCATGTGACATGTAGCTCCTGAATCCACTATCCAATGACCTTTCTTGCTAAACATATTATGTTCATTACTTGCATTCATAGCATCATCACAACTTCTTCTTCTATCACATTCTAGTAAAGAATCAAAATCATTGGAAATACCTGCCATGTTGACCTCAGCCTGCTTTTCTTCATTCAATAGCTTCATTATCTTTCGATATTGGTCAGGAGTGTATGTCGATTTCATTGCCAGTGCTTGTAAATTTGTTCGAACAGAATTGAGATCATGTGATCCTTGTTCATTTTTATCTCCTTCATTGACTACTCCAAACACATCTTCCTCACCATTTCTATCAACTTGTACATTATTTGCTATGCCTTTTCCTTTGTTTACAGTCATTCCAGTATCTGATTTCTTTTTGAACTTCCAATCTTCAGGATATCCTACCAACTTATAACAAATATTTTTAGTGTGTCCATGCAACTTGCAGTGTTCACAAAATAGGTTCCAATTTACCTTCTTCTTACTGTTGTAACCTTTATCTCCATCACCACGACCTGTGTTTCTATAACCATAACCACTTCTATTATATTCACCTTTGTCTCCATCACCACGATCTGTGTTTCTATAACCATAACCACTTCTGTTTGCATATAATGTTGTAGCCTCAATTACATCTCCTCCATTTCGCAAGCCAGAAGTGATTCTTTGATTTTCATCTGAAACTATCATGGCATATGCTTTGCCAACAGTTGGCAAAGGATTCATCATTAATATCTGGCTTCGTGCAGGGCCATAGATCTCACTTAACCCCATTAGAAATGCAAACAATCGCAGATAATGCATATGATCCACATATATTCTAGATCTATCACAATTACATGAAGGAGGTGGAACAAGTGCATCAAATTCATCCCAAAGCAACCTTAACTTGGTAAAATAAGCTGAAACAGTTAGGTTACCTTGATGAATTGTACATATGTCCCTGTGAAGTTGGTACACTCTAGAACCATCCACCTTATCAAATCGTTCCTTCAGATCCTCCCACACCATCGCAGCATCTGAAGCATATACAATTCCACTTAACAACTCTTTCGAAACTGTATTCATCATCCATGCTAAGACAAATGCATTGCATTTTTCCCACTGTTCTTCCAACTCAGGTGTATAATCACTCTTTCTGCAGGTTCCAAGTACAAAACCAAGCTTACTCTTAGCTCGGAGGTTTATAATCATCGATCTACTCCACAAAGAGTAGTTTTCTGAACCAGTAAGTTGAACTGTAGTCAATACAGATCCAGGAGTATCTGAAGGATGAAGATGAAGAGGATGATTTCTCTTTGATTCTATCATCTCAAGCGTTTCTGCTGCAGGAACTGATGCAGACGATTGAACCACTGGCGTTGCACTTTCGATCACCATTACAAGCTACTGAAGCTCTGTGACCGCTTGACTTCAAAAAAATCAGAATCGAACTATTAGATTGAATCAAAAAATTATTGATTCACTGCTCTGATACCATGTAAAGATTGAGAGAGCTTTGGGAAATTTTGATATTGAGAAAATGGAAAATTGGTTCTCACACGATGTGGGAGAAATGCTACTTATACAAGAAGAAGAAATAGTAACAAACTTTCTAACTAACTCTTAACTGAACCTAACAATATTAATAACAGAAAATAAGAACTAATTACACTTAATTAGTTAACTAACTACTTATAACACTATCTATTATCTTCAATAGTTTCCAAGTCAAAGGGTTGAGCTCAAATGAAGAATTAGTAGTGCTACTTACTGAACTTCACTTTTTATTTTTGTTTCTCTATTTTTGCCCTATATTGTTTTTTGATGAAGTCCAATTTTTATGAATAATAATAAGGTAGACATCTCATAAAAATGATTGTATAGCATATCTGCACCGTTATGACTAGAAATGTCATATATTTGATGGTTATTTATCTAAAAAATGAAAGAAAAAAAACAAATAATTAGTTAGCATACATACATACAAATATACACATATATAAGAGAAAAAGATTATGTGGATTTTACTTTGAAGTAGTAGAGTGATATGAAATGATATGTTGAAAGGTTGTTCTTCTTAATAGTTGCTGTACATTATGTCAGTTGATAACTAAGTTATGCTGAATTCTTCACACCCTTTGCTGAAATGGCTGTCAAGATGCCCGCGCCCTATGCTGTTAGGTAGAAGAAGAAGAAGAGGAAGCAATGACCCTCTGGCATCGAAAAGAAACTGTTGACACTGATGTTGCAGCATCTACATTAGATGGCACACAGTCTAAAGCCGCCACTCCAATGGGTAAACATACAATCTATTCAAATAACAACGCCAGTTGGCTGGTCGAGAAGCTGATTCTCTGAAAGTAGCCTTTTCCAGAATCTTGACTATGCATGCCTATGGTGGAGCAAAGATATCAGCAGTGGAGATTCTTCGCTAAGTTCTAGCGAACTCCATTTTGCATAAGCCTAGGTAAACTATGAAGAGCCATTAGAAATAGTAAATGAAGTACTAGAGAACTCCACCTGTCTAAAAAAAAAAATTATGTAAAAACGTGTTGTCTGCAGCAGGATAGTCAGGAACACTTTTCTCTGGAATTATTAGTTGTTCTTCTTCTCCATCAGTGGAAATTCAACTAATATAATGAATGAGGATCTGTCAGCCTCGCGAAGATACTGGACGGTACCATCCATGATTTTAACAAGTTTCTGGCTGATGTATAGGCCAAAACCTTCCCTTGATATGCTCCGACTGTAGTGGAACATATGTTGAATTAAATCGTCAGGTATCCCTGGGGATGGATGAGTGATCCTGAGAGGTGAAATGCAATATAGTAAGATTTAACGTACAGTGGAAGCAGATCAGGCTTCAAATTTCGCATGTTGCTCTATCAGACTTTAAAGGAAACCTTAGTTGAGAATTAGGAGAAAGGGTATGAGATAGTTTATTATTTGAGGAGAGATTTTATCATAATATAGGACTAAAAGATTATAAGTTCAAGTACTTAAGCATCTAGTGTTTAACCAACAACAACATACCCTTGTAATCCCACAAGTGAGATCTGTGGGTTCAAATGATTATATTTAGTCTCCTCGTTTTCATTTTTATCCGTCTTGTTGCATTTTGTTTGTTTTACTTCTTTTCACAAAGTAACCAATTTCCCCCCTTCAAACAAATAGAATGGTCATATAGATGCAAAATAACTTGGAAGAATATGGATAATAAATTGCAGCTCTATGAAGCTAGCCTCACACAGTCTACTCTGCTTTAGGAATCCAGCACCCCATTATTTAGATCGGGCCACATTATCCAACTCTGTGCTTGGACAGAGCAAGCCAGAGATTAGCCCCCAGCGCAACCATATGGGACAGCCAACATCCCACCATCTTTGACGCCCCCACTTGGGTAACAATCCCTCACTACCGATCTTGGGATATGAAGAAGGAAGTCTGTTGCAATTTGGGGAGCCATGATCTACCATACTTGGCAGGCTAGGAATTGGAAGATAGATAGACAAACCATTGTACATAAAAATTTGTAGTTACACAACCTCTTTACATCACAAAGGTAGGGGTAAAGTCTGCGTATACACTACCCTTCCGAAACCCCACTTGTGGAATTACACCATATATATTGTTGTTGTGGTACACAAATACAAAAGGAGATCAAACACAGACTATGGTTACTGCATAGTTCAAAGAGAACACATAGATGTCGGTCTTTGTTTCGGAAATCATGTAATTAGTTTGTTTACTTTGATTCTTTTTCTGCCTGGGGCCTAGATGGCTATATTTCCCTTCCTAGAAGGTGATAGTGGCCCTAGGTGCTCTTTAGTTTGTATTTCATTCTTGGTTGTCAATGGTAGTAGTTCATACCCAAAAAAATAAAAAAAATGCAGCTCTGTAAAATTTGGATAAATTGTATATTTATTTTTTTCTTTCTTCCTTCTTTTCG
>NC_028643.1:69102029-69182804 GCF_001406875.1 Solanum pennellii | reverse complement strand
GGGAAAGGGGGGTAATCTTAATTTGCCCCTTCTCTTTCCATCCCCTCCTTTTAACTAGAAGAAAATGTTGGATATTATACTAATATGCGTAATGTATTACTCTTATGCTCAAGGATGACAGAAAAGGATCACTGCAAAGAGTTTCAATATTTGAAATCTCAGAATCAGTGAAAACTGCTAAATACCTAATCGAGCACTGCACTGCTACTTCTAGCCTTCTAACTAGATTCTACCAGACCAGGAAAAAGAAATCCCGAGGCAGATTGCCCTTATTTGATACTACAACAACAACATACTCTCGGCTCAAGAGAAGTGTTTTTCAAAACAAGTTTGAAAATACAAGTTAAACCTCTTGGCTCAAGAGAAGTGTTTTTCAAAACAAGTTCGAAAAATACAAGAGTTAAACAAGCTATGCTGAAAATATCGAAGAAAAGTTTGAGATTTGACAGAGAAAAATAGTAAAAATAACCTAAGTAACATAAACAACAATGGTGATAAAAATGAAGAATATGATGCTCTCCCACAGGAAAGAGAGAAATCACTTGATTACCAACAGACCTTCTACTCTAATCCTCGACCTCCATTTTCTCTTCACGTCCTAAGTGAGCTAAAGATGTGTCATATATTGTCTAATCACCTCTCCCCCATTCTTCCAGGATCCATCTCTACCCCTCCTTAGACCTATCAAGCTATCACTGTCAACCTCCCGCACCTCCTATTAGAGCATCTATGTTCTTCCTCTTCATATGCCTTAACATCACAATCTCACTTCCCGCATCTTGTCCATCACGAAGGCCACTCCCGCCTTGCCCCGTATATCCTCATTCCTAATTTTGTTTCTCCTAGTGTTCCCAAACATTCATGTAAGAATCCCCTTTTTCATTAATTTCATATTTTGGATGTGTGAGTTCTTGATTGGCTAACACTTTGCTCCATACAATATAGTTGGTCTAACAACCATTCTATAACACTTGTCGTTAAGTCAAAGTGGTACATTTTTATCACATAGGACACCATGTGTGAGCCTCCATTTCATCTGCCTAGCTCCAATAAGATGTGTGGCATCATCATCGATCTACCCATTTCCTTAGATTACTGACCCATGATACTTGAAACTTCCTCTCTTGGGAATGACTTGTATATCAATCCTCACTTCCACGTCCGCCACATGACGCGTCACTTAACTTGAACTTCGTGTACTCTATTTTGATTCTACTCAACCTGAAACCTTTAGATTATAGGGTTTGTCTCCAAACCTCCGGTCTATAATTAACTTCCCCGCATGTCGCGATTATCAATACTATATCATCAGTAAATAACATACACCATGATACTTTCCCCAAAATGTCGTATCAATTCATCCATCACCAATGCTTTACAATGGGCTAAGAATTGATGCCTGGTGCAACTCCATCTCAATTGGGAAGTGTTTCTCCGACTGTTCCCACTCTGTTCTTGGCTCCATTGTACATGTCCATCCTTAATCACTCTAATATATGCCACTTGTACATCTCTAAACTCCAAGCATAACCATAAACCCTCCCTTGGGACTTTGTCATGTCTTTTTTAGGTCAATAAACATCAGATGTAAATCTCTTTTTCTATCTCTATACTACTGCAACAATCTCCTTAAAAGATGAATGACGTTCATAGTTGATCACGCTGGCGTGAATTTGAATTGATTCTCGAAAATAGACACATCCCTCCTAATCCTCATCTCAACCACTCTCCCCCAAACACTCATAGTGTGGTCTAATAGTTTGATACCCATATTGTTGTTGCAATTTTGAGTATCACTCTTGTTCTTGTACAACGAGATCATCATATCCCACATCCATTCTCCGAGTTTTTTAGTCTTCCTAAAAGTAACATTAAACAACTAAGTCAGCCATTACATACCTATTTTTCCTGCGTTGTTCCAAAATTTCATCGGAATCTCATCTTGGCCCAGTCACTCTTCCCCCTCTCATCTTACGAATTGCAAATGCCCCCTTAACCACCCCAAGCTTTATACACCTACAATATCCAAAATCTTGATGGTTCTCGAAGTGCTCTAAATCACCCAACACAATATTCTTGTCCCTCTACATTAAGAGTATGAAATTATCCTGCTATCTGTGTTTAATGTGCATCTCTTCCACCAATATTTTTTCATTCTTGTCTTTAATGCACCTAACTTGGTCTAGGTCGCGAGCTCTCCTTCTCTTGCCTTGGCAAGCCTATACAACTTCTTTTCCTGATCTTTGTCCTTTAGTTCAAACACGTGTTCAAATGTTGCCATTTTAGCCGTCGAAACTGCTATTCCTGCTTCCTTCGTTCAAGTCTTGTGCCTCTTTCTATTTGTCCTCTTTTCCTTCTCTTTATTGCTCTCCGCTAACTTCACCAACTTTCTGGAATTCCACATTTTCTTGCACCTCTCAATTCCACCACCAGTCCTTTCTATGTCCAGCAAAGTTACCCTTTGAAGCCCCTCACTTTCCTAGTTGCTTCCGTAATACAATTATTTGTCCTAATCTTCATACTATTTGTGTCCCCTCTAATCTCCCAAGCCTTATGTAATACATTTATTATTTAAACCCCGTATTACGAGAGAGTTAAAAGATTAACACGCAATAGGGCATTTTAGTGCCGTTTCAGCAACTCAGGAAGCTTTACTTGGCATTTTTCAGCTTCAGCATGGTTTGCGGGTACATTATATACATCGGTACCTCCAATTCAAGAGAATTTACATGTTCACTTAATGGTCTCCCATGTTTAATGCGGAGGAGCTTTCTTCAGATACCATTAGAGAAAAAACAGCTTTGAGGAAATGAAGAGTGGAACTTGCACACATCGTCACAGAACCTAAAGTCTCTACATCTGGATTAGTACTCGTAGAAGTCAAATTTCTGTAATTTACTCTGTTTAAACATTTTAAGCCACATATCATACTTTAAAAAGTCGTGTTTTCCCATAAAACAGCAAAAGATGTACACTAAGAAGCATGGAGTGTAATCACAACCTTGAGAACATAGCTGGGGATTACGTTGAGATAACTAGCAGTAGTTAGTTCCCAATCTAAAACAGGCCTATAGACTTCATTTTGACAAATGAATTGCATGCAAAATAATCAATAAATCCAAATCTGAGTGATGAGAGAATGATTACCGAAATTCAAGATGCATGATGTACATCTTCGTCCCTATACGTTCCTTCCTTGGAATTACTCTGAAATGCACAGAGGAGTCTTCAAAGGGAGTAAAGAGGATAGCTGTGGTCAAAAAGTCAGAAAGGACTTGTTGAAGCCTCAAATTGTCACCAATCAGGTACAGCTGTGATACTTCGACAGGCGAGTCCCATGTGACCTGAACCTTACGCTCCTGACTAAGAATCATAACTTGGTTAATGACCACTGTAACAACTTCTCCAAGATTGAACTCACAAGAGTTCATTTCTGTATAGCTGAAAAAAATATCGCAATGATCAGGACCAGTCCAAAATATATAAAGATGATAAATATCCACAAAATCAGTGTCACGGAGATGCAAATACTAAAAATGGATGTGCGGTCATACAATATTAGATAAGATCAGAAATGATCACAACCACCTACTAGTGCAAGTAGCGCATATAGAGGGTAAAATGAGAGAATGTTGTTTGAAATAGTTTGACCACATGTCACATAGGCCTCCAAATGCACCAGTTCTAAGATGTGAAAATATGATGAATGAATGTGTTGAAAGAGGAAGAGGTAGACCTAAAATCACATCGAAAAAAGTTTACTTGAAAAAGTCATCTAAATTTTTTTTAATATATATCAGGATCCAGCCAAATCTAGCAAAAGATGGAAAAAATAAGTTGAAACTCCATGTAGGTGATACCAACTAGAAGAATCTTAGTATAATAAGGATATAACTACTAGAGTCTAGTAGAGACTCCTTGTGTGATAATCCTTAAGTACGGAATATCGAAATATTATGGACCCAAATAGAGCATTTTATGATGCTGAGGGTTCATATAGTCAGCCCCAACTAGATTGAGGCTTTTCGTGTAGTCATCCATGTTGCTCGGACACGGTGCAAGTATCCACTATGGGTGCAGATTAGACGTTGGATTCTTCATCACAAAAAAATTAGAATCAGGGGTGTGATCCGAGTGCAGATATGGGGTTGAAATATGACCAATAAATGTATATTACGACATATAAACTACAGATTTTGATTAGTTAAATTTATTGAACTTAAATAAATAAAACTTATTCTTTATAAACAGCAATATTTTACTCAAACAGTATCTTGCATAATAGAAAAGCATTTCATACTTTAGACAAATATATACACCCAATCAATCTATACTTCTCGGTCATAATGTAGTCAAAGTATCTAAGGTAAGTAGACCAAATCAGGTATTGATCCCACACTACACCCATGGCCTGAGCATAAAACACATACTTTGTGAAAAACTAATATCAAGAAGAGAGAAAGACATCAAAGACTTTTGAAAGCAAAGAACAGAAGAACTGATGCATCAGCTTCCCTAGCAATCTCTACAAAATGAAAAAGAAAAAAAGAAAAAAAAGGAACTTCCTTAGCAATCTCCCAAAATGCCAGGCACACACTTTGTGAAAAACAGGCAGGCAGAGTAGCTCTTTGCAAGTATATAGAAGCTATAGCTACGATCCTGATGAGCAGAAATACTAGTGCAATGGCCTGAGCATAAATAGATATTTGTTCTTTACATAAAAGGTATAACAATAAATGCAGGTCAAATTATCATACCATTCCTCAATACTCTCAATATCAGTGTCATCAATGATCTTGGCTAGTTGTTCTTGACACATTGTGCTTGTCTTCAGCAATTGCCTTTGATCCTTGCTCAAATCAGAAGATTTCAGCAGATTCTGTATGCAGTTTATCCCATTTAAAGGGTTTTTTAGTTCAAGACGAACATAAGTCAACTTTTTAAGACTATTTTTAGCAGCTTGTTCTGACAGCTTTTGTACGTGCATTGCATATTGAAGTTCTGGACTAGGAACATGCAGGAAGCACAAGACCCCAGTTACTCGACCATCGTCATCAACTTTTTTATTTGCAGAGATTAAGGCTTCAATATACTTATCCTGTTTATTAAATAACCCAAAAAAAAATTTCTCACCTTCCCCACCAGCAATTACTCTATTCAATAATATCGTGAGCTGGGTTAATGTGTCTTGATCTTTAACCCTGCAACCGAAGCTATTGACTGTGAAAACTTCACCAAGAAGCATTTGATCAATGACCTCCTCCCTCTTCGACCCAGTCAACTTGTGCATAGCATCGTTCCATTCCACACATCTTCCCTGCTCATCCATCACAAAAATTGGAGGAATTAAAGGAGATGGACTATGGATAATTCCAACATAATCACCTTGAACGCGACTATATTTGTCCTTAATCAGCTTTAGCCGAGTAACATCTTTTCCAGTAAAGCAAACTCCAACTATGTTTTGTTTAAAATCTCGACTACAGCAAGCATTAACCACTATTGAAATTGACCCGACCTTTTCTTGAGGACCAAGTGTTCTAAGTTTGATTTCCACATTTTTCTCCTCCTTGCCTGCAATTTAAATATCAAAGTAGAATCATTTTCAAGGAAAAAATTGAAAAGAACAAAATAAGAACATAAGTTATCGCATTGGAAGTCAAGTAGCAACACCACAGAAATAAGACAGGAAGGGAGAGGGAACTACCCTGAATGGGGACCCTAACAATAACAACAACAATAACATACATAGTGTAATCCCACAAGTGGGGTTTAGGGAGGGTGGTGCATACACGACCTTATGTCTACCTTGTGAAGGTAGAGAGGTTGTTTCTGCTAGACCCTCAGCTAAGTAAAGTATATCAAAATCAAGCATGGAAGGGAAATACAGTAGAGAAAGTCACGTTGAAAATAACGGAGAAGCGAACAGTAGCAACAACAAATAATATGATAATATCCAGCATCGAGGTCAAAATAAAGGATAAGTTTCAGATTGCATGAGGGGCCAAAAATTTGAAAGACCGGCAATGCCCAACAGCAATGTCCAAAACAGTTCATCTAATTCCACTTCAGTTTTTGACATTTCCTTTGTTCTTTTTAGAGCTTCATGTCAGAGGTCTTTATACACGAGGAAATAAACTCAAAATGAGACCAAATATGCTAGGACTGATAAATAAACAATTTGACATAACCGATGCACCTCGTGCATAAGTTGTAATTTAAGAATGGAAAAATAGATAAAGTGTCATGAAACAATCTTTTGTTTTTTTTCACACGGTACGTTCATCTACACATATTGCAAATTGAACTAACAAAGTAAATGAAAAGGGTAACCAGAATATCACCTTGCAAAGCCAGGGAGAGAACACGTTTAATTGTGTTTGTTGTACCATCAATAACCAAATCAACCAAAGGTACACCTATAACATTCTCTACCGGCAATCCAGTTAGTTCAGAAACTTTAGAGTTCCATCCATTGATACGGCCTGAAGTATCAACAGCCAAAACAGGCATTGATGCTGTTTCAACGAGACGAACCATATCGTTAATACGAAGTGTATCCACTCTATCTATAATGGTATCTACAGCAGGGACATTCACAATCATTTTAGAACAATCAGCAGCCTCATCTTGCAAAGATCCTCGCAATATCAGCTGCAGGGAATGGATGGCATCCATTTCCACATCTTCCCAAGGCAGGCTCCGCCGCTTAACAACCTCCAGAAAGGCTTTAAATGATGACCTTGGGTGCATTTTTCTTCCGTCATCCTTGTCTCCAGGAAGATGTTTTGCACCACCCCACTTGATCTCTTTAGCTGTGTGGGAGCGGAACCAGAAGAGGAAATCTTTTGAAGTTATTTTTACAGCAGCCATTCCACATACCGCATCACCTAGCACAGAAGCACCTGGGAAGCCAGCTTCCATGAGGCTATCAGTGTTCAGACCTGTACTATCACCATGAGATTCATTGAGCCATTCAGCTATATCTCTGATTTGGGACTCCGCAGGGGTAACACCTTGCAACCAAAGCTTGTTCCTATAATAAAGTGCAGCCCCGTCACACTTTACAAGGTCCATAACATTAGGAGACTGAGTAACAATCCCCATGGGAGCATCTCTTAGAAGCATGTCACATAGAACAGTTTGAATTTGCAGTATCTGCTTTTCCTTAAGTTGAGCTGCCATTTCCACTTCTTTATTGACCTGAACACTGAAAACTTGAAGCAAGAACTCAGACGCGTACCTCAAAGGAAAAGAAAGAAATCTAGGGCAAGTGTGATGGCAAACTACCAAACCCCACAGTTTTCTTCCCACTTGCTGGTCACTATCCAGCTCGTCATCTTGCTCATTAATCATCACAGACATCGCCATAGATGCAACAGTACCCATATTGGTCATGTATTGTGCATGACAGCCATGTGGAGCTCTTAATGTGGATCCACCAAGGCTCAGCGACTGAGCCAATCTTGGATCTTGAATCACCCTAATTGGTGGAGCTAAGCAATCACATATCATCCTAACCTTATTCTTCATGAAGAGAAATCTTGAAGCTTGTGGTATATCTGTAGCAGGGTAATGCAAGCCAAGATAAGGTTCTAGTTCAGGCGTACGACATTCAGCAACTACTTCCCCGTGTTCATCCTCGTGGAATTTATAAACCATAACACGATCATAGCCAGTCAAATGACTCACTTCTCTAACTAACACATCACATAACAATGATATATCCCCGCTTGGTAGAGATTGCAATTTCCGAATGGCTTTAGCTGCTAGCTTATAAGATTTTATAGCTCCCGCTGTAGTTACAGGGACCTCGTCTGGATCCACAGGCTCCAAATCTATTACTAATCCAACCTCAATGCGGTGCAGAATCGCATAGAAAGGCTTGCCTGAGTTTTTACAATGAACCAAAATAGGATTTAGCAAACTAAGTTCTCCAAAGCTGACTGCTTTTTCGAGGGCAGAAGCACCTGAAGATCGAAAAAGTTTCCTGACATCTGTTCCAAATGTCAGAGCCTCTTGCTGTTCGATGCTTGGAACTGCATGAGGTGTCAAGTCCAACATTTCTGGTGCATTTTCGCTATACGCTATGACAGCAAAGTTTTGCTCATCAATAGCAATCATGCATCCAAACGGCTGAATTAGACTTCCCCTTTGCATTTTCTGGAGATAATCAGATACAGTTGAAGATGGAACATTGCTAGTGGAATTAGACAAGTTAACTGAACTAGAGTAATCAAATTGTTGCTCAGACTCCTCAAACTCCACATGAAGCTTTGCATCAACTGGAGTCTGAGCAATAACTCTAGCACTACGCCTAGATCTAGCTGAACTGCCCCTTGAGCAATTCGTCTTGTTTGTTGTAGAACTAGAAGACATCTCTCTATATCCTCTTAGAATTTCAGTTTCTCTAGCTATCTTTTGTATAGATTCTTAACCAAAATTGGGGATGGAAAAAACTCCCATATGTTATTAGTAAAAGCCTAGAAGAATCAAGAATCTGAAATGAAACAACAAAAAATTGAAGACCAGACAAAAGGTCACACCTTTATCCAGAATAAATAGTACCAAAATAAGGTGATAAAGAAAAGAAAAGTTACAGCAAGAATCCACCAAATTCAACAAGAATAAAAGGTAAAAGTTGATACCCACTTGAACTACCTTGTACCAATCCAAGATTCCTCCATGTGAACAAGCATCAAAAGCTCTAATTCTTCAACTTATGCTTCTTGATTGTCAATCATTCAGCCAAATCAAGAAAAATAGTCAGCTAAAAATAGAGTCTTTAAGCATATACTTTTGTTGGGGCTTTACCAAAACACCTTAAAATACACTCAACAATGCCACAAACAATTAAATTTGCTGTAACTAATTAACATTTGGTTGTCTACACAGGATGATGCTCCACATGAGACCACAACAGCACTCACAAAATACTTTATTTTAGGATTTAAGCCTTTTCTTTTTTCTTTTTCTTTTTTGGATTTTCTCCCTGAAAAGGGAAACCACTCTCTGCCACTATTTTTTTTTTTAATTATTCCCACTCATGTTTGGATGTTCTTGTTTCTTATTTCGGTTCAATACCATTTGAGTTGAAAACAAACTCTCTATGTAATGATAAAAATTGCGTATATTTTATTCAGACTTTATCAAGTGAATATGTTGTTTATATCGAATGTTTCAATTTGTTCAAAAGAAATAAGTAATTTTTACTTTTATTTATAATTTTAATTTTTCATATCATCATATTTAAAATTATGCAAATGTAAAAGATATTTGACACATTTTACTATTTTTTAAGTTAAAAAGATTCAAAATTTACTTTGTTTTTTTAAATATGTATTAAATTAAAATCAAATAAATAAATTAAGAAAAAATAATAATTCAAAAAATCTAGATAAGAGTTACTATTGAATTTTGTCATAACAATAAACACAATAAGAAAATTTAACTAAAAAATTAACAAAAACTGTACATTAAAGCATAAATCAGTTTATTTATTTATTTTCTTCTTGGCTTATCTAAACTTGATAGATTTCTTTTTTCTTCTTTTTCAAATTCAATAACTTATTTTATAATAGTAAATTCAGTTGAAAACTCATATTTATAAAATAACAATAACAGCTCAATTGTAAATGAGAACAAAATTTATTCAATAATTATAAACTCGGTTGAAATTTTTGAATATTAAAACATACATAAAATGAATGTTGTGGGCAATATGATGAATTATGTCTTTTTAATTCAGTTTTCCAACAAAAAAAATTAAAAATGAATGTAAATTTTTACATAAATGTTTTTTTTCTCTCTCTCTATTTTCTAGCTCTTATACATATATATAATATACATACATACTATAAATAGATTTGGCTCCTTCTCTTTCGTCCTTCGCCTATAAACGGAGATTTGACTTAGTTATCACTCACGACTTGATACAGAGTCGTGTAGACATAAAAAAAAATCAAGAATAAAAGGAAATTCTAGGTGATATAAGAAGCTATTAGCAATTGCAATACAGGAAATAATGTAAATATTTGAAGAGGTCTTTCTCTATTCGTATTTAGAAAATGTTTTTCCATTTTTTCATGTTCTATTGACCAAAGGAATATTAACGTGTAAATTTGCTTTTTTATTTATTTGAAAAAAGTTATGAAGCATTTGAATCGATTACTGTTTATATAAAACATCGCTATAAGTTGCTACTGATATTATGCTTATATGCATATACATATTTTTCAAAGTATTACTTATAGGAGAGAGGAAAGAGGAAGGGAATAGAGATTCGGGGTGTGTTTGGTACGAAAGAAAATAAATTTCTTAGTTAATTTTGTGTACGATATGTAATAAAAAATATTACTTTAATATAATCTAAATAAATATGATAAAGAGATAAATAAGTGGTAGGGAATGAAGGATGGATGAAAATGAGATGTATTAAAGAACATGGAGGATATAGAGCTGTTCAGAGTTAGGGTAAAGTTCGAACCAAACCGATTCTATTTGGATTTGATTTATTTATATTTTTAAAGTTGAGAAATAATCGAATCGGATTGATAGATTATATACATTATTTATAAATCATATATATGTTTTCATCAAATTTATTTATAATTTACTTATAAGTAAATATCTCTAGGGAGAACAGTTATCTTATGATTTCATATATATAGATGTCTATGATAATCGTTTATGGGATTGGAATTGTCATCGTCACTCTCTTCTTTAGCCAAAATAGTGAATTTTGAAGCTTTATTCATAGTAAATCTAGTGATTGAAAATTTTGTGACGTCAGTTATTTTAACTATTTTCGTTTTGGATGTGGTTTCCCAACAGCTTCCCGGAAACGAGCACACACGCGTATTCTGTTTGCAACCAACCACCCTCAATTGTGCTAATATATGGAACTAGATGCACAAAGACATGACTTTTGACGTCATTTGCGATGAAAACAAAAAGGGCAGCCCGATACATTAAAGCTCCAAAGAGGACCCGACCACAAAGGCCTATTGTACAAAGTCTAACCTTGCATTTCTACCGAAGGCTGTGTTCAAGGGTTTAAACCCGTGAACTTCTTATCACATGACAACAACTTTCCCATCAGGATAAAGGAATATGAGCTTTAGAAAAGTAAGGCAGGTGCGTAAAATCATACTGAGTCCAAGTTCTTCTCAATATAAGTCTGTAACTACAGATACCAAATCGGAGACACCAATGTCGCAATTGTTTAATGTGAAAGCTAGCTGAGAACCATCAAGTGAGCACAGTGTGTGCATCTCTTTCAATAGACACGAGCGATATCAGCTTATTCCCTTGAAAACTAATGGCCCATGACATGATTGTTCCGAAAACAATGCCTCAAGAGAACAACCACACACGCACAGGAGGACATTCAAGGTTTATGTGCTCTAGTGTCAAATGGACGATACACAGAGATGTTACAGCTAAAAAAAAAACAGAGATTAATATCAGCAGATGATGAACACTTGTTGACATATGGAAATAAATACGAAAAAGATGCTTTATCTCGACAGGCACAATATTTCCATATCCATAATCTAGTTAGACCACCACTTCAGTAAAACTGGTTCCAGAGAAGAAAATAACGACGATATAAACCTACTAATCCCCTCCTTGTCTGTTAAAATCCTTACGAGTTCTGTGACTCACATAAAAGTCATGCATTTCTGTGCAATCATAGATATTCTAGATGTCCGTTATATCAAATAATAATGGTATCATGGTTAGCTTCTTAGATATTCTAGATGTTCGTTATATCAAATAACAATGGTATCATGGTTAGCTTCTTAGATATTCTAGATGTTCGTTATATCAAATAACAATGGTATCATGGTTAGCTTGCACGCACCTCAAATAATTGATCTAACACATGTACAAGGTAACTCTAGGTTGCTTAGACAGATGAGAAGAAATTACCTAGTAACGCCTTTGCTGGGATTTGAACCAAGATTGGTTCACAAGGCTGTTACTCCAGCTCATCGGGTGATAGGCCACCGCCTTGATCAATTGATCCGTATTCTAAAAGTCCATTTTGTTTATGGTACAGCAAAGAACCAATTAATGTTGAAGGAACTATTTTCAGATACACCAACTCTAATGAGTTAAGCAGTTACAAATCCTGGTCAGAACATAGAAAACAGGCTCTACTTTCAACTACAGCAAGCTGTAAAACTTGAACATAGCTAAGCATTTCTGGAAGTACAGTAAGTAACTAGTAGAGAATTTTCTTCGGTTTAAAAATAAAAACCTGATGTATTTAGCCGAATCCTTTTTGAAGAATCCTTGCAATTTCTGATAAAAAAGTGACTTGCAATCCACCATTTGGTGAGAATATTTCGTCATTGTAGTTGAAGGAACTTAAGCAGATAATAAAGGTCACTGTAGTAATTACGTGGTAATGATGGATGCAACGATTAACATGAGATGATAAATATTTCTAACTCAACACTGCTCAGTATTAAATGAGATGTTCCGCCAGCACCAAGACAACCTTACTGAACGTACTCAGAAACGAAAAAGCCACACCTGGCCATGAGAACTTAATTTTACTTTGGATTTCTATTGCTTCCCCCCCACCCCCCCACCCCCCACCCCAAAAGCATCGGCACTTTTCTACCATTAATTTAGTACCTTATCCAGAAAATATATCTATCACTGCATACTGCCCAAATAAAAGAACCTTACGAGAGAAACAGTATCTTGGACAAAAAAGGTTATAGGTGCAATCAAGGAATTAAAAAACTTACCTATCTGTAAACATAAACAAAGAACTATAAATAAAACAAAATTTAGTATGCATTCAATAATAGCTGGCTGTGAATGTAAAACATAACGTCATTCCTACAATTTTACACACGTGTTACACCTAATAATGATCTGCATGGAAACACAAAGATCCAAACCTTAAAAAGTAGTATGATTGTGAAGCTCAGAGTGCCACCACTATCCAGAAAGGGGATGCAAAACAAAATTTAGTGTGCACTCAATAATAGCTGGCCTGTGAATGCAAAACATAACGTCATTCCTAAAGCTTTACACATGTTTTACACTAAGGGCGATTTCCATGGTTTCCAGACCTTAAAAGTAGTATGGTTGTGAAGCTCAGAATATCACTCTTCAGAAAGGGCAAGACCACCCTCAGACATACATTTTAGCAAACTCCACACACAGTTCGCGATCCCGTACATCTCCCCAGCCTCCCCATCCCTTGAAACCAGCCTGATATCCTGCCTGGTGCTCATATTTCCGAACTTCCCATTCTGGTTTGATATTTGCCACTTTATCAATTTCATCGACAACAATATTCACATTGCCATTGTCCATACAAGCTAGATTACGACTATGACCTTGATGCAAACCACATTTCCCAAAATGAACGGCACTGGTCCTAGACCCACGTAATGTGTAAACTGGAGAACCAAATGAAGGATAAACTGTCGACCACATTGTTATATCCCAATTGTAATCATCAAAAGTGCAAAATCCTGCTGCCTTATTATGAATTTTCCTCCACACTGTCCGGTTAAATGCATAACCCACATTGCCCATCCTTTCTGCAACTAAAGATTCCCATCCCTCTCCCCTCGACTTCACTTCAGATGGCGCTAGATTAGCAGCATAACAATCGGGACACTTTTTTGACTTCAACTCAGTAAGTAACTGCATATTGCGATATGCATTGGGATAAATGAAATGGTCTTCTTCTATGAAGAGAATATGACCTGAGTGGTGACGAGTCTCTGTCAGCCCATCCCAAACAGTATTCATCATCCACCACCAATGATGCTTCAATGACACAATTGTCGGTGACCGATGGTTCCCATACTGATCAGGAGTTCCCTCACATTGTTTCTCAACTGGATCATCTTTATCTTTACAATCTCTAGGCGATACACCTGGAAAGCTATTGGAAAAGATGTGAGGCGAGTAAGGGGCAAATATTTGTTTCACTTGGCAGAACTTGATGCCTTCCACAATCTTGTTCATCTCTTCAAAATATCCATCATGACTAACAATCAGCAGAGTCTCACTAATTCCTTCCACGCGAGAAAGGCTATCGATCACGATTTGAAGATACTGAGGCCGGTTATGAACATACAAAACAATAACTACATGATCTTTCACTAACTTTGGATACAAATCCAAGTTTCTTGGAGGGATCTGATTCCTCTTATTCAAGCTCAAAGACAACTCATTTTGCAAGAGTAGTTTCGGAATTTTCGGTTCAATAATTTCAATACTTTCAGTACTCTCATAAATGTCACTGCTTATCAAACTAGAAATTGTATTACTCCTAAAGAGAATCAAAATTAAAACTATTCCAAACACAGTTATCAATGATAGAGATACTAAACGCCTAAAAACTGCATCTTTCATTCTTCCTTTTTTACATGAAGACATAACTAAACTATCTCTATAACACACACACACAAAAAAAAAAAAAAACTCTATCAAGAACAGGAAATGGATCCAACTTGTTAAAAGCTAAAACCTTTACAGCTATCACCAAAGAACTGACATTAAAACAGTAGCTTACAGATCAAAAAGGAGAATCAAGAATCTTCAAAGTTGGATTTTTTAGCACACCCAATGAAGAGATTTACAACCCCAACAGTACTGAACTTGAAGAATTTCAGATGTAGTGATGAAAATAGACAAACCCCATCAATATGGAAACTAGAGGGTCTTTTGAATTTTTTGACAAATTGCAAAGGGAGATAATATCAAAGATTGATCAAAACTATATGAAAATATCAAATTTTGGTGGCTCAGATTTATGGCAAAATATCCAAGAACAGTCAAAGTGTGCAATAAAGTCCAGTACAGAAACGACTAATGAACAATTAAGAAGTGAAAAGTCTTGTGGACACAAAAGTAAAAGACCTAGATCTTTTGGGGGCTAATCTAGAGATATGATAGACTTTGGGTTCTTCAGTGGAATTTTCACAAAAGTACAAGATGGTGGGTGGGTGGGTGTATGGGTGTTAATAAATTGAAGTAGATTTAAAGTTAAACTATAAGTGATCACATCATAAAGTTCATTTTCGACCTAATTGGACTTTTCTCTCCCCTCTCATATAAAATATCAAATATTTATCTAAATGCATAATTTTTTTTATTATATTTGTAAAATTTTTATTATTAGGTTATTTAATAAAGTAAAATACATATTAATTAATTAAGATTATGTAAAATGAATTGTAAACTAAAACGCATAACGTGCATGTATTGTTTTACCCTGTGCGGATAAATTTTTTAAGTTCTTACCATTCAAAAATGTACAAAAAATTCTACGCTTTCCTATACATCACTTAATTTGATGTATCAGGACGTTGAATAAGGTATTCGAAATTGATAAGTAATGTATCGGGACGTTGAAGAGTGTATCTGAAATCAAAACGCGGTGAATCAGGATGTTTTGAGATGTATCCGTATTCCGTTAAAATTTAAGAAAATTTTGTAATTTGAAAAAGAATAGAAATAACATGTAATTAGCTATTAGTACTATATCTATAAAATTCCCTATAAAATATACTACTAGGTATTGGTGCTTTGTATTGGCGATTTGTGTTGATGGTTGGTTGATTATCTATCATGGTGATTGATGATGATGATCTTCAGTATAATAAAAGGTTTGTGTGGTATTGATGATTGGTGATTAGTCGTGGAGTCAGAAATTAGGTGAAGAATGTACAAGAATCTCAAAGTGTGTTGAAGATTTATAAAATTAAATATATGCTCATAATGTTAAAAATTGACATTCGCACGCCACATATTTTTTGACAAATTATACGCTAGATGACCGTTTTGCCTATGGCTTCGCCCATGTTGGTGATGATGATTACCGGTGACAACTGATAACATCTAAACTATTGTGCTTTGAGGCAACGGTGGTTATGGCTAAGAGTGACAAATGAGTGAATCGAGTCGAATATGAATCGATCAAACGAGTTACACAAGATGGATAAAATACACAATTCAACTCATACTTTAAATAGATAAAAACGAGTTACCTAATGAATAAACTAAATAATTATTATAGTAAAAATCTTGTTAAAAGGTTTCAAAACAAAATATTTTATCACACCCTGTCACCTTCACCACCACCCCAAAATACCTTCCTAAAAAGAAAGTTAATTTGTTTTTTTTTTTAAATATAGATTTGTTTCAGTACCCCCACCATCAACACCAAACATAAAAAATATATTAATATATTTTTTTATGAATAAATATTTTTTTATTTATTTTTCCCATTTCACTATCCACTTATAATAAGTAATATGAATATTATCCTTTGTCTATTTAAATGAATTGAATATCCAATTAATTTAAAATAGATAAATATGAATAAATACTTATATAAATTATCATTCTGTCAACCCTAGTTATGAGAAATAATAATGGTTCTGGTTGGTGAGTAGTATTAGTATTTGATAAAATGATAGATAATGAATTCAGTTAGCAATGGAAGTAGATGGAGTAATTTTAAAATGTCATCTTTGTTAAAAAATAAATTTGATAGATAACATTTGGTTAGTGATATCAATACTTTATTATAAATCTTAAATCATTTAAATTTTTCAAAGTCATAAATAATATTTGACTATATTTTTTTTTTAAAAAAAAAAACCTTAATAATTGAGATTTAATTAAAATGTTAAAATAAATCTATTTAATAATTTTTTTAAAAAAAGGGTATAGCCACTCAAAAATAACTTAATTACTCTCCATAACTATAGTTTGATAATTATAATTCGTAATTACATATTATAGGGAGGAGAGAGGCGAATGAGACTGGGAGAGAGAGGCGAGAGGCGAGAGAGGGGGCAAAAAGTGTGAGAGAGGTGAAATGTATATGTATATCGATTAGATAATTGTATATTATACATATGCATTTGTATATATAGCAAGCGAGATAGAAAGAGAGAGAGAGAGAGGTGAGCGAGACTGGGAGAGAGGTAAATTGTATATGTATATCGATTAAATAATTGTATATTATACATATGTATTTGTATATTCTGGCGAATTATACATACATAAAAATATGGTTAATTGTACACACTCGAAGTCAGCCCACGTAATTAATATATATGTTAGTCGTTATAGCAAACTATAGCTATGATGAGTAATTAAGTAGTATAAATTGGCTTAACCGTGTAATTTTCCCCTAAAAAAAATAATTTTGATAAGATCTGAATACTAAGATTCAAACTTTATCGTGTTGATAAATGAATGGAAACAAATAAGGTTTAAATAAGTGATTGATAAAGATGTATATACTCGTCAATTTTATCATTTAATGTGGAATTTGTTTTTATTATGAGCAAGTTATTATTGAAAAAATATTTACTTCAAATCAGAGGTGGATTTATGTAAATCGAAGAGCATTTGAGGGTTTCGATTGAAATTATAAATATATATATATATATATATATATATATATATTAAGTGTGGTGCCAGTAGTTAAAGTTCAATTATGATCTTGCCAAAGTTACTATTTAAAGCAGTGTGGCACTTACAGAATTTCATCCTTATTTTTCAAAAAATAATAATTAGAAGTTATAGTAAGCAATGCCTTTCCATAAAACTATTTGATGATATTAATGTTGATGTTGTTTTTAATTGTTTCTTTCCAATCATCTTGTTATATATATTTATGACATTGCAAAATATAAATATGTAAATAGATATTATTTCAATTTCAAAGCTAATAGAACCAATCAGACCACCTTTTATTTATTTATTTTTTAAAAAACAAATAGTAATATTTATTTGCAAAGAAGAAGCCCAAAACCATCGATAATGAGAATACATTCACGATGGAAAATATTTAAAGGAAATTTTAAAAATAGCTAAAATTAGATTAATAATCAAGTACAATAACTATCATTTGCTTAATTACGACTGGTAGCTACATGTGGAGAGGCGAGCGAGATTTGGAGAGGGAAGAGAAAGATGAGCAAGAAAGAGGCAGAGAAAGGAGAGAGGCTAATTGTATTTATATATCTGCTGAATAATTGTATATATATAACTAGTATGTATATGTCAATGATTGTATTTGTATATCTGCTGATTGTACATGTAATTAGTATGTGTATGGTCGACGAATACAGTTTGTATCAATGTAACTGTATCAACGGATATAATTGTATCAAGTTCAACATTCTTTATTTGTACGAATATTGTATCAACCAATACATATATATTTGTATTTTGTCTCGCTGAAAAGAATCTATATAGTTGACACTCATCATTACCATTTGTAATAATTAATTGTTATCATTTGTATTTGCATTGAATGAGAAGAGACATATAGAGGCGATAGAAGGGATCATAGAGAGGAGAGATGCGAGGGAGAGATGGCAAAGAGAGGAGAGAGGCAAGCGAGAGTGGGAGAGAGAAAATAACTACAAAATCCTAACTATAACTACAAATTATAATTCTTTCAAAAACTACAGTGGTGTATTGTAAATACATATCACTTACAGATATTCAGAAGCATCACATTGGTAAATATCATGTGAAGATACAAAAAATATCAAGATTTTCTGTAAGATTCAGATGCTTACTTCTGAAATGATTGTCAAAACAACAAAAAAGCACTTGCATCATGTAGTAGAGACCTTTGTTACCTTTTCTTACATTATCATCTTTCGTATTCAAAACGAATCTCCAACTCCAGGAAATTTCGGAAGTGTTTTCACTTTTTCAAGCTTTTCAAGGACTTGAAAAGTACTGCTGTCACATATTTGGTGCGAAATCTATGTGTTGAACTTAGTACCACCATTGATTGACTGCTACGCGTTTTCTGTATGTAAAGATGGTTCAATACTGCTGGTAATGGCTTCCGAAATGTCTCCACACTACCAGCAGATGAAGACGGTTGGTCCAGGGGTGTCTGTTGCAACAGAGGCGGCAAATCAGGTAGTTTTTCGCTAAAATCTTCTGAACTGAAAGGTGCATTGCTATAGCTTGACTCAGGGGAAGGAGGTGCGTCTGACCAATTGGTGTTATTTAGGACCTCTGGAATAATATCCTGCATAACATATGAGTTAAAAGTAGAATCATTGTGTTGATTATAGGAAATGATAATGACATAACAGCGTAATAGTCAGAAACGATTAACATGCTCCTTATAGACTATTGTCCTTTAGGCTTCATCATATCAAGCAAGTAGTAGAATCTTCAGGTTCAGCACAATAAGGCATTTGCAGTAACAGTATACAGAGAGGTCACCTAGCTTGCTTGGATATATTAGTGGCAGTGACTAAATTGTCTTGCATTTTAAAAAGGAAGCACTCGAATTAACTAAATCTGAAAGAACTCCGTCTTCGAGCATTGCAACTGTATGATTGTGCAATGTCTTTTCTAATGTCGAGTGCCTGGTTTTAATTGAGCTCTAACATCACCTTAGATCTTAGTAATTAACAAAATCTTAGATCTTAGTAAAGTCGGAGAAGATTAAACAAAGATTTTCCCAAGTGTAAAGGTTTACAAGATACTGAGAAGTAAGAGAAAAGAAAACAACACACAATGCCATAGAGCCACAGATAATGCTTTTTCTTGGCCTCCCTGACCAAATTCTTTTTCAGAAGAGACTAATTAGGCAGTTATATTCATTACACATCTTTGAAATCCAAAACTATCGATAACAGATTTACAGGTGAATCCTTTCAGTTTTAAGTAGTATATATCCCAGATGATACAATCTCGTTAGCACCCCATGACATAACTAACAGATTAAGCACATTGAAGGAGTTTAGTTTTGCTTCTACGTATTGCTTTTGTTTTTTCACCTTGTTTGGCAATAAGATAAAGGAACAAACGACGCCACTATTCTATTAATCTATTTTTCTGGTCTACATGTGAGTCGTATACTTGTGGGATTACATATTGTGTATGTTGTTGTACATGTGAGTGATATAACAGCCATTCTTACATTAGATGGTGAATTTTTCTATGCCCGTTGAAAATCTCGGAGGGCACAACGGCTGAAAGAACACAATTTATTATTAGGCCTGGAAACAGGTAATGATAACTGCATCAGATGATGACAAGATCTGGATTCAGGAAGCAGCACTGTAACCTGATCTTCAAGCTACTTGTTTTAACTTCAGATCTTATCCCAGTATCTCAATCTTGTCACTGCCTAACAGGACTATTTACCACCTTTTCCCTTAAATACTTTAGCATATAAATAATTTATGCTTTCACAACTAACGTCTCGCCAGTCATATTGACATATGCAAATGGATGATCATTTTACTGTGGTATATATCGACAAGGAGATCAAATGAATCACACCGAGTATCCAATGTTGAGAGCTAAATCAGAATGGTTCACAAAAGATTACCTGCAAGTCCAAGACATTGAACACATTTCCCGTATCATCACGTTCACATGGATAATCTGGAGCATATCTCCATTGTCCATCTACAATAAACCGGTAGTGATACACGCCTGATGGCAACACCTTCATGACAGTGAAGTCTTTGTCTGTTCTTTGTAGGAAATCTCTATTGTAAAAAAAGTGAAATCACTTCGTAAACAAGCTTACGGGACAGAATACAACAAAAGAAAGAAGAATCAATCAGACATACTTTGTCTTCCAGCCATCCCATGATCCCTCAATAGCAACTTCATGTCCCCCATGACTCCATGTGATCATTGTTGGTATCCCATTTTCACAAGGCATATCCCCATACTCCATTGTCTTTTGCACTATGTTACCACTTTGATTTTGCATTAATATTTCATCAGGCCTTTGTAAGGGGAAAATTGGAACCTGCAGAATAGAGTTTCTATAAAGATGAATAGTTGGAATCTAACTGAACATAGAGGAAAGTTTCAATACCTGAATTCTACTAAAAGTTCCACTGAGGAAATGAAACAAGTGAGCTGTAAAAAAAAAAGGGGCATATATTTATGCTTCATATTTATTATGTCAGTTGGTCCCCTCCATATTATGTGACTAACAAATGGCCAAATGATCTTCTTTTGAGTCCAATAACATACCCAACACAACACATTAACCCCACAAAATTTGTACAACAGGCAGGAATCTTATACTACTGCCACTTAAATCTCCAACCTCCAAAATTAACTTACTCCACTTCAGGCAAAAACCACCTACCAAATATATTCTTCACAAAACACAATTATAGTTCAAGAAGAGCTTTAAAACAATTTAAGCATTCCCTTCTAAAGTATACTGCCAAAAAGTTAAACGAAAAAGATCTACAGTACTTATAGAAGACAAGATTTTCTTGAAACAGATATATACATACATATAACACACACCTTCACTCCAAATAAAAGAATACCAATGACTTGCCATAACACAAGGTTAAATAGGTAAGTACTAGGTCTAACTCAATCTAAAACTAACTCATGAGGTGAAGATTGTCTATGCCTATATACGTAAAACACCAGTCCATTGTTCAATCAATGTGGGATTCTAGCCACTCTAACACCCCCTTGGGGCTACGCCCAACTGGTCCATATATATATATGGGCCAGATTTTGATACTATATAAAGATATGATTACAACAACAGTATACCCAGTGACATTCCACAAATGAGGTCTAGGAAGGATAAATGTCCACAAACCTTATCAACAACATACTCACTGAAATTCCAGAAATAAGGTCTAGGGAGGATAAATGTACGCAAACCTTATCGCTACCTCGCGAAGGTAGAAATATTGTTTCCAAGAAACACTCGATTCAAGAGCAACAAATCATATACAAAGAAGTAGGAGACAGCGAAAAGAATACAGCAAGTAACACGGAAACGGTGCAAAGTCTACAATGAATATATGACATTTGAGTCTAATTTAATTTCAAAAGGATTTTGCCCAAGTCTATATAAGTAAACCACCCGTCCATTCCGCTACGGATGTGGTGGGGGTGCTAACCCACTCTAACATAATAAAGAAAAAAAATTGTATCTTGATAATGCCAACCTAACTTACATAAAAATATACTATAACACTTATCTCCTCTTACCTGTGGAGTGAAAACCAAAGGAGAGTGATGATAAGCTTTAGGACTATGAGGAGGAGACTGAACCATAGAATCTGGAAACAAACCATACTCCATATATTCCTCCTCTCCATGTTCTTGATTCTTGATTCCAGAGCTCTCTGCACTTTCTCCTTCTTTCTTCTTCCCACTCACATTCCCCATTACTGCATAATACAAAAACCCCACTTCATATCTCAAACAAAATCATCTAAATTCCATATCTAAACCTCAAAAAAACACATAAAAATCAAAACTTTCCTAATATTACATATACACAAAGACTAAAGAAAAGGTAAGCCATGCCAGTTAAAGAAAAAAAAAACCTAGATATACAGATAGAGAGGGAGATGAAGGATTTGGTAACTTACCCATTACTATAACTTTACCTTTATATATGTATAAAAATTTAGAGGAACCCCAGAAAGCAAATCAAGAATTTTAACTCAAAGAGCAGGTAACATGATTTCTGCAGCTTTGTGTAATTGATTGATGGAAAGCTTTTTTTGTCCTTTTTCTCTCTTTTTACTTCAACTGCTACTCTTTGTAATGAATAAAGAAAAGGCAACTGTAATAATGGGGAAAAAAAAAGTGTTTTTATTCTCCAATGAGTTTGGAAGATACTTTGGTAGACTAATGATGCTTTGTTTAAATAAAGGAATGTTCCATTATTTTGGAAAAAAGTTTCATCAGTTTTTTTCTTTATATATATTATACACTGCCAATCACATCTTGCAAACTGCACATTATATACTTTATATGTTAAATTACTTTTTTACCCTTTCAACCGTTCAAAATCGAATCGAAACTGATAACTTGAATAGATATAAGTTACTAGTTTTATCGATAATGAGTTACTTTAGTTTAGCAGTTTTAATAATGATTTTTTTTTTAAAAAAAAGGACAAATATCTCCGAACTATCGTAAATTGTACGCAGATATACTTCGTCATATTTTTTAGATATTGGTGCCTCCGACATCCAAAAACTAGAGCGTATATGCCCTTCACTCTAATGGAAGACTAAATAGCGACACGTGGCGCAGTCTTATCCGATGTTGAGTCGGTCGATAAGATTATGACATATGTATTTCCGTTAGTATAAATGGTACATATGCTCTAGTTTTTGGGTCCATAAATGTGAAGGGGGTGTCTGCATACCATTTACAATTGATCGGGGGTATAATTGTTCTTTTTCCTTAAAAACAATATTGAGTTATTGATTCTTAACGGTTTGAGGTTTTTCTTAACAGGTTAACCAAAAACATGATAGTAAATTAAATTATTATATTTATATCATTTTATATAAAATCCTTGATTTAGAGTTTAATTTCATATTTTTACTTCTAATTTTCTCAAACTCTCGATTATTCTATAATGTGAGTGTTTTGCTTTTAAGCAAAATGCAATTTATAGTCTTTTTGTATAAAAATTTAACGGTTAAATCAATAAATTTGATAATAATCAAATACCGATAAATCAATGTCTTTCTTAATGATAAATTCAAAAAGTCAAGCCGAACCGATACACAAACCTACTCTAAATTTCTAAAATGACCTTTATGGTATCCATGTGAAAAACATTTGGATAGCATTTAATCGATGGTGAAGATCGGAATAATTTTTCTTATCGATTATATAACAAATATTTAATTTCTTTACTCTCATATAAATTTTTGACAATTACTTTTCCCCTAAGGTGGCTCCGCCTATGGATCTAGCCATCTAGGCATCTAGCTAGCTAGTGTCCTTGCTATAGCTTTAGTTTAACTATTGTGATTAACTTTTTAATAAATGTATTTAACTCCATGATTAACAATTTATATTAGTTCCTAAGCATGCATAAAGTAATATTAGTCACTAAATCGATGTTATGCGCTTTTATTTGTCATATTACATTAACTTTTATCTCGAGTTAAAAAGTTTTTAACGAATGAACGAGATTCTTTCACTTCTGATTAAAAATTTTAATTTATAATTTAGTTTCTTAAAAGCTAATTAGCGTGTTGAATGGTGGTTTAATCTTTCATTAAAAAATTATATTATATAAATCTAGATTTGACAATGCCAAAATTCAAACATTTTTTAAAAAACTTAAAAAATGTTATCTTTTAAGTTAAATAATTTTATATTGTCAAAATATAAAATTTAATTACGTTTTTTAAAGCTTCTTTTCACGTATTAACAAAGTTTGGAAAGGGACATTGTCGGTTCATATTATAGGATAATTTTTAATTTTATATTTCATTCAAAATAAATATTTTTTTATATATATAATTAAGAAGCTATTAGTATTTATATTTCAAATTTATTCTCATTTAGATAACTGGATTTATATTATTAAAGAACTTAGTACTTCTAAAGATATTTTTATTGAATCGGTGAGTAAAAGAAAAAATATAAGTAATTTTTTCATACAAAACTTTTTAGAATGTTTCACTGTATTTCAATAAAAATTTGTTTCAAATCATATATTTTTCCGCTAAACTGATTTAATGAGTAGAAAAATCCTATTGTATAACTCGCAAGCGAAAAAAATCCTTTTTTCTAATATTATTTATACTTAAATATACTTCTTATAATATGCTTATAGCTCAGAGATATTTATTTAAATTATAATTAATAGTAAAACTCATAATACAACTTGTTGTCAAAAGGTTTCAAGAACCTTTTCTTGTACGATTTTCTTGTCATTTTTCAAATTCAAGACAAGAAAATGTTTAGTTAACTAACAAGTCACGGTTGGTGCACACAATTATATATGGTGACCCTGGATCCTCTATTATTGGATTAGAATCAACTACGTGATAGGGCGACAAATCTATAATATTTTGACGTGGATTTAACGAATCGAATAATTTTTATTTAGATTTTATATTTGTACAAGGAAATTCAGTAGAAATATGTATAAGTTAATATCTAATTGCAATCTAATGAACTACTAAAACGAACTTAAGATTTAACAACTTGACACTTGGGACTATATTGAACAAATAAAATATTTTCGAGGCTTAATAACTTGTTACTGAACGCAATAAGAAATAAAAGAATAACTAATTAGGTTTAATAACTTGTTACTGAACGCAATAAGAAATAAAAGAACAACTAATTAGGTTTAATAACTTGTTACCGAACGTAATAAGAAATAAAAGAACTACTAATTAGTAAGTAATGAGCAGAAGAAATCAAGTAATTAATTAATCTTATTAAAGTAGTATCTAATGAAATTGTCAAGTAGTGTCACCATACAAAATTTTCTTTCTTTCATACACAGGGCTCTAACTCGAGACCTTTGGTTAAAAGTGTAATAATCTATCACTACAGCACAACACCACCCTTATTGAGTTGGACACAAATAAATTTCGATTGACATGTGTTATTTTTTGATTTGTCCATTTGTCATGTCTCTATTTTGACCCAAACAATTGATTGAAAAAAAAACACCATATTTCATATTATTAATCTGCAAATATTGGAAAATGAAAAACAAGCACTAGAAACAAATAAGTTCTCCTTTAATTTGAGCTTATGTGGTTGGAAAAGGGAGTATATACATAAGGACAAAGAGTGATTACATATACCTACCTAAAAAATGTGTGACAAGATAGCCAATCTGAAATAGCCAAAAATAGCCAAGTGTGATACTGACTAGCTATGCCACCATGAATTATAAACATCACAAATCTCCATTGAAGCTCTAGGGATCAGTCTATATATATAGACTACTATAGAGTTAAATCATTATTATTTTTTGTATTAATCTTTGAGAATTCAAAATTTATTAATTGGAAAGCTATGTCTAATGAAAAATGTAATTATATTAAAATTACTAATAATAAAGAGTGCTAGTTACTATTAGAACATTAGTTAGCCTTCATCATAAATCTTATAGATTATCTATAAATAATACTCCATTATGATGTACAATATTGTGACTTGGGAACCAACCCCGATAGCATAGAAAATATTTTTTAGAAAAATAAGTTTTTGATTCGAAAATCAATCCCGATAATCGATCTAGAACCAGACTCTTACACCTAAACTAGGATATGACCTCGTTGACCAAATCCAAATTAAACTCTAAGATCTGACCTATGACTTGACCTCGGCTTTCGATCTTAGACAAAACATTCGAACAGGAACCTGACCCAGACTCTGATACTTGAACCTAGACATGATCCCGACGATTGATTTTGGATTCGATCTCGACATTGACGTACCCCTCACTCCAGACCCCGACACGCGACCTCAATGACTAATTCGCTACAGACACCTGTTCGGTACCCAACACTGATTCCCAACTCTTGACCCCAGCATCCAACCCACACCCAACTTCCAAGAATCTAACACTCTTATTCGACACGAGAACCGACCCCACCTCTTAATTTAAAACCCAAGTTTCAAACCATAAACCGACTATGAGATCCAAATTTTGAATTGGGACTCGATCCCAACATTTGAATATGACTCTCTACCTATGACCCAAATTCCAAATTGGAATCCGACCACGATACTTGAATTTTGAATCAGGATCTGATCGCGACACTCGACGTAGGACCTATGACCCAACTTCCAAACTAAGACCCGAAACCAACTTCTGATTTGAGATCCAACATCCTAACTCGGAATCGACCATGAGAATTGACTTTGATATCGGGATTCGATCTCGACACAAGACCCGACTCGACTCTCGATGTGAAACCCAACTCTGACATACGACACGAAACCCCACCCTAATACCTAACTCTGGACCTAACCTTAATACCCTACTCAGAACTTTACCTCGATTTCTGACTCGAGAGCTAACACCGGAATTAGATCCAACCCTAATCCAATATAAAACCCAAACTTTTGGATCTTGAATCGGGGTCGGGAGTCAGATCTCAAATTGAGAACCAAGAGTCATATCTTGAATTAGTATTGGGTACCGGTACCCCGAGACTTGAATTATGGTGAAAAGTTGAGGTGTGAGGTTGAAAAGGAGTTTTGGAAAATATTTTACTTATTTTTTGAAGGTAAGTAATTTTCTTTTTTTGAGAAAAATAAGTTGATTTGAAAAATTATCACGACCTAACTATCGTGATTGGCACCCACACTAACATTGCAGTGGGAGAACCATTAATACTAATTAGCTAACCAAAGAACTACACAACCAAATCAAACTAAGGCATTTAAGTTACAGAAGCGGGTTTAAATGCCAAGGAAAATAAATAGAGTTCCCATAAACTCCAAAATAAATCTAAACAAGAAGGGGTACAACCCCAAACAAACATATGAATAACTAACTAGAAAGTCTAAGTCCGGAATATGGACATAAACAGAAAGAGAACTCATGACAGTCCGGAAGAACTGACCTTACCCTTGAGATTGAAACGCTCAGTGATCTTTTAAACGAGGTTTGACTATAGTTGTATGAAGATATCATGAACTCAACATAAGCACTGTGTACTGATAGGATCACGCGACTATCGCATTAAGTGCAACATATATAAGTCATTACAACATAATAATAACATGCATACATCAAACATATACAATATCAACATCATTTATGAACAACATACAATTTCACAATTCTCAAGATATACAATTATGTAAAGTCAATGGTCCGCTCATGGAATCCACACCCATCCGTACGTGGTACCCCATCCAATGCATGTTTATGCCGAAATGGGGCAACCGATTCCATATTTATGCTGAGACATGGAAATTGATCTAAGTTAGTGCGTCGAAACACAACACCCGATCCACTCAACAAGCCACAATCACAAGTATATTCTCAAAATCATGCAATCAAGTCATGATTCATGACGTTCATCATTTATTTATCCTCATTTATAATTGGTGTGATCAATAATGCAACGTTCGTATATGTATTATAATGAAGCAAGAGCAGATATACATCACACAACATGAAATCACAACCATCACCTGCCTCGAAACAAGCTTGAATTCCCTAAGAAACTTCATTCGCCCCTTTACGAATTTGTTTCACTTGTTCTTGGTCTACAAACAATCATAATAATACAAATATCAATAAACAAGACCCACTTACCCCGATACTAATCAATAATATCAATCCTAGGTCAAACATTTGATCCCCATACCCAAATTAGGGTTTTTTCCACTACACTTTCCAGATCAAAACCCTCTTGTATCGATAATTACCCACTAATTTATGTTCTACAAATCAAAAAATAGATTCGAGGAGTGAAAACCTTATCTTTAGCCTCAAGAATAGTGAAAAACTGTCAAGAAAACACTTGGGGTCGTCTCCTAACTCTCAAAGTCTAAAAGTGCAGAATAATATTTTTTGGGGGTTTATTTCTGACTTAATTCGCGACTGGTTAGCTATGGCGGCACCCATCTCGCCACAGCTAAGGTGTGCATCGGTCGGTTCAGTTTGGTTTTATGTATTATTGGTTTGGTTTATCGGTTTTTGATTTTTTAAATATGTTAAACTATTGACCAAATTAATAAGATATTTTTATCGATTTTGGTCCTTAACAGCTCGGTTTCCGGTTTAACCAATAAGAAAATACTTATAAAACAAATATATGACTTTTCTAACAAATTTGATGCGAAAACATAATAATGTAACTTTACAAATGCTCACAACAAACCTGAAAAGAAATATACAAGTGTAACACAAAGAGAAATTAAGAGTAAATTGACGTTTTATATAATGTAAAATTGTGAACTCAAGTCATTGTTAAGTGTAAATTGAAGGTTGAAGGACAAATATAGTAGCTAGTAAGATATGGAAATTAATATATAATATTTATGTACAAGTAAAAGTAGTAAATTACTAGTCTTAAAGGGTTATCGATTTATCCGATAACCCAATATTAAAAACTAATAACGAACCGATAACCCAATAATTTTTTTTATTAAACCATTAAAAAGCCATAAACCCAATACCCCAATAACAACAAATCAATAACGTTTATATCGGTTGGTTTATCGGTCAGTTCATTTTTTGCATACCCATAGCCACAGCGGGCCCGCCTTGGCGGGAATAATCCTGTTGTAGCGGCTTGCACGGAAACAGAGAGCTAAATAAAGAATTTCAAAGCTCTCATTTCACAAAACACACCATCAACCAATGACACTCAGAAACTACCTGTTCACGCTAAGATTAGTTTCGGGAAGTGTAACGACCCGCTAGTCGTTTTGAAAACTAGGACTATTTTGGCTCCTTGCAGAAAATTTACAGGGGAATATTTTAACTATTCGATAACTACGAGTACCTAATTGAGGAAAATTTTATTAAATTAGTATATAGTTAATAGTTAGTGGGTCATATCTTTAATTCATTTAATACCTTTATACTTGACCATGTATTGGAATAAATTAGTGGGTTAAAATTTTTATATCACAATCTGAGGAAAACAAAAATTGGAGAAACTTCTCCTCGGCATCTGAGAAGAACACGTTCAGGTACAACCGCCCTTCTAAGAATCTGTAACTTTACATGAATTAGTTGATAATCTATTTTAGTATAAAATGATTCATTATATGTATTATATTGTTGGTGTTAGATTCGAGAAAATCTGTCAGTAGGGTTGAAATTGTTGTTGACAAATTTTCATTTCTTTTGTTGTACATTAGGTGTTAGTAAATGGTGGAGGGGGATAAATTTATTAGCCAATCATTAGGCAATTATGCCAATGATTGGCATTGATATGTATTATTATTAAAGGAATAGAAAATTGGCCGTATAAGATTGGAGAAAAAAAAGAAGATGGTCTCGTTCAAGTGCAATCCTTATTCTCTTAAATTGTTTTTTATTTTATTTATTTATCAAATTTAGTCACTAGTTCTTAATATATTGAGATAGGTAATTAAATATTAGGTGTATATTATATGATTTAACATTGAATCTAGGGTATTTGGAGAGATTAAGGTTAAGTTCTTGGCTTGAAATTTGACGAATTGGCATTTAAATTATACCAAGATTTAGGCTTGATTGGAGATATGAGTGAGTTTTGAAGTTTAGATTAGAATATAAATTGAGTACCCATGAACTCGCTTACTTACGAATATGGCACAATGGATAGATTGGGAACGTTCCGAAGCTTTGCGAAGAGGAAAGAAAAAATCTTGATGATTGGTGACACGAGTTCGGCATTTAAGGTATGTTAAGACTTTTTAGACTTGTTGAAGGACGTTTTCCTAATTAAAGATAAAAAAATGAAATAGACAATGGGTAAGGGCGAAAATGGGAGTCTCGTATCAATGGTGTGACGGGCATTAGTACGAGTACCGGTGTTATAAAAGGGAAAGTTACTACTACAGAATGTGGATTGTAATTTGAAAATACCAAAGCATATGGGCATTAGCTGATGTATTATTGACTTGAAATCCTTGTGTGATTTTGTTTTCTTTGTTACACCCGTATAGTTGTGATTGTTGAGGTGATTGTGTATTATGTTGATACTTGATTGATTGAGGTGTATCACCATCCCCTTATTTGAAATAATATTGTGTACATGCATTGACATGAGATTGAGTATAAGTTGGGCACGTGGAGATCGTCCGTGCCGGGGATGGTGAGATGTTAAGATTGTAATTTGGGCACGTGGAGACCGTCCGTGCGGAAATTGTTAATTTTATGATTGTGCGTTGAGATCGTCCGCACAGACACGTGGAGATCGTCCGTTTCGGTATATGGACCTCGCGATTCCCCCATGGGTCATAAACTCTCAATGTACTTCCGAGGAGTATCATGTATATACGGTTGAGAAAGTACTGGATATTCTGAGACATATCATTCATGGCATCATATTGCATATCATCACATCCTTCATTCTCGATGATTGTGTGTTTTTATTTGATGGTTGGAATTTTCTTAATGTTTGATTTCCTCTATTTGATAAAACTTGACTGGCGAGTGAATTTAGACTTGTATAATTAAAGAATTAATTTTTCTTATATAAACACCCGTCACTACTTCTTCGTTGTCGGTCAATGAGTTATACTGGGTACACATGGTTTCGTACTCATACTACACTTGTTGCACTCTTTGTGGTGCAGATTCATTTTCGGGTACGAGCACATCTCGTGGAGCATTTTGAGTCCGAGCTTGAAGTGTCTTGGAGTTGTGGTGAGCTGCTTGTCTGTTCCGTGGCCCACACCTCCCTCTATCTTTTAATTATTCTGTTATTTAGTTCGACAGGATATCCCTTATGTTAGATTTGTCATAATAGTTTCAGACTTGCATCGTATTTTAGAAGCTCTTGTACTTAAGACACCAATGCTTGGGTGGTATATTTTTTGTCCAAGGAGGGTATCATGGTGGATCCTAAGAAGATTGAGGCGGTTAGAGATTGGGTCAGACCTGCTTCAGTTACTGAGATTCGGAGTTTCTTGGGCCTTGCAGGTTATTATCGACGGTTTGTTGAGGGTTTCTCATCCATTGCATCTCCATTAACTAGATTGACACAGAAGAAGGTGACTTTTCAGTGGTCTGACAAATGTGAGGTTAGTTTCCAAAAGCTCAAGACTTTATTGACTACTGCTCCGATTTTGACCTTACCCGTGGAGGGAGAGGGTTTTGTTGTATATTGTGATGCTTCTCGGATTGGTCTTGGTTGTGTGTTGATGCAGAAGGTAAGGGTGATAGCTTATGCTTCGAGGCAGTTAAAGGTTCATAAAAAGAACTACCCTATTCATGATTTAGAGTTGGCGGCTGTTGTGTTTGCATTAAAGATTTGGAGGCATTATCTTTATGGTGTGCATTGTGAGGTGTTCACGGATCATCATAATCTCCAGTATATATTCAATAAGAGGGATCTCAATTTGAGGCAGAGGAGATGGTTGGAGTTGCTCAAAGACTACCATATGACTATTCTTTATCATCCAGGCAAGGCAAATGTTGTAGCAGATGCCTTGAGTCAGAAGGCAGTAAGTATGGGTAGTCTAGCCATGTTACAGGTTGGCGAGCGTCCTTTAGCTAGGGATGTCCAATCCTTGGCCAATAGCTTTGTGAGACTTGATATTTCAGAATCTGGTAAGGTGTTACTTATATGGAGGCTAGGTCATCCTTGTTGGAGCAGATTCGGGCTCAACAGTTTGATGATGGTGATTTATGTAAGATTAGGGACAAGGTATTAAAAGGAGAAGCCAAGGCTGCAATTCTTGATAGTGAGGGAGTTTTGAGGATTAAGGGTCGTATATGTGTTCCTCGTACAAGTGATTTGACTAGATTGATCATGGAGGAGGCTCATAGTTCGAGGTACTCTATTCATCCGGGGACTTCTAAGATTTATCGTGACTTGAAACAACATTATTGGTGGTGTCGTATGAAGAGGGACATAGTAGATTTTGTATCCCAGTGTCTGAATTGTCAGCAAGTGAAGTATGAACACCAAAAGCCTGGAGGTGTGACACAGAGGATGCCTATACCTGAGTGGAAGTGGGAGCGTATTGCTATGGACTTTGTGGTAGGATTGCTATGGACTTTGTGGTAGGAATACCACGTACTTTGGGTAAGTTTGATGCTATATGGGTCATTGTGGATTGACTGACTAAGTCTGCACACTTTGTACCAGTTCAGACTATCTATAATTCAGAGAAGTTAGCCAAAATCTATATTCGAGAGATAGTTCGTTTGCATGGGTTTCCTATTTATATTATTTCAGAACGTGGCACTCAATTTACATCTCATTTCTGGCGGTTTATGCAGAAGGATTTGGGCACTCGGGTGGATCTTAGTACAACCTTTCACCCTCAGACTGATGGTCAGTCTGAGAGGACTATTCAGGTTCTTGAGGACATGTTGCGGGCGTGTGTGATTGACTTTGGTGGTCACCGGGATCAGTTCTTGCCATTAGCGGAGTTTGCTTACAATAATAATTATCATTCGAGCATTGAGATGGCACCATTTGAGGCTTTGTATGGTAGGAGATGTCGATCTCCAATTGGTTGGTTTGACGCATTTGAGGTTAGACCGTGGGGTAAAGATTTGTTGAGGGAGTTATTGGACAAGGTCAAGTTGATCCAGGATAGACTTCTCATGGCTCAGAGCAGGCAAAAGAGTTATGCAGATAGGAAGGTTCGTGATTTGGAGTTTATGGTTGGAGAGAGGGTTCTACTTAAGGTTTCACCCATGAAGGGTGTGATGAGATTTGGAAAGAAGGGCAAGTTGATTCCAAGGTATATTGGTCCTTTCGAGATTGTGGAGCGCATTGGTGAGGTGGAGTATCACTTGGCTTTGCCACCTGGGTTGTCAGGTGTCCATAATGTATTTCGTATATCAATGCTGAAGAAGTATCATCAGGGTGGTGCTCATGTGATTCAATGGGATTCAGTGTTACTTGATCAGAATTTGACTTTTGAGGAAGAGCCGATAGCCATTTTGGATAGGCAAATTCGGAAGCTAAGGTCCAAGGAGATTGCTTCAGTAAAGGTTCAATGGAAGCATCGTCCAGTGGAGGAGGCTACATGGGAGACAGAGTCAGGCATGAGGAGTAAATATCCTCATCTTTTTTAGCGTTCAGGTTAGCTCTTTTCTTTTTCAGTTCGAGGACGAACCTTTGTTTAAGTGGTAGGTGATGTAACGACCCGCTAGTCGTTTTGAAAACTAGGACTATTTTTGCTCCTTGCAGAAAATTTAAAGGGGGATATTTTAACTATTCGATAACTACGAGTACCTAATTGAGGAAAATTTTATTAAATTAGTATATAGTTAATAGTTAGTGGGTCATATCTTTAATTCATTTAATACCTTTATACTTGACCATGTATTGGAATAAATTAGTGGGTTAAAATTTTTATATCACAATCTGAGGAAAACAAAAATTGGAGAAACTTCTCCTCGGCATCTGAGAAGAACACGTTCAGGTACAACCGCCCTTCTAAGAATCTGTAACTTTACATGAATTAGTTGATAATCTATTTTAGTATAAAATGATTCATTATATGTATTATATTGTTGGTGTTAGATTCGAGAAAATCTGTCAGTAGGGTTGAAATTGTTGTTGACAAATTTTCATTTCTTTTGCTGTACATTGGGTGTTAGTAAATGGTGGAGGGGGACAAATTTATTAGCCAATCATTAGGCAATTATGCCAATGATTGGCATTGATATGTATTATTATTAAAGGGATAGAAAATTGGCCGTATAAGATTGGAGAAAAGAAAGAAGATGGTCTAGTTCACAGTGCAATCCTTATTCTCTTAAATTGTTTTTTTTATTTTATTTATTTATCAAATTTAGTCACTAGTTTTTAATATATTGAGATAGGTAATTAAATATTAGGTGTATATTATATGATTTAACATTGAATCTAGGGTATTTGGAGAGGTTAAAGTTAAGTTCTTGGCTTGAAATTTGACGAATTGGCATATAAATTATACCAAGATTTGGGCTTGATTGGAGATATGAGTGAGTTTTGAAGTTTAGATTAGAATATAAATTGAGTACCCATGAACTCGCTTACTTACGAATATTGCACAATGGATAGATTGGGAACGTTCGGAAGCTTTGCGAAAAGGAAAGGAAAAATCTTGAAGATTGGTGACACGAGTTCGGCATTTAAGGTATGTTAAGACTGTTTAGACTTGTTGAAGGACGTTTTCCTAATTAAAGATAAAAAAAATGAAATAGACAATGGGTAAGGGCAAAAAATGGGGGTCTCGTATCAATGGTGTGACGGGCATTAGTACGAGTACCGGTGTTATAAAAGGGAAAATTACTACTATAGAATGTGGATTGTAATTTGAAAATGCCAAAGCATATGGGCATTAGCTGATGTATTATTGACTTGAAATCCTTGTGTGACTGTGTTTTCTTTGTTACAACCGTATAGTTGTGATTGTTGAGGTGATTGTGTATTATGTTGATACTTGATTGATTGAGGTGCATCATCATCCCCTTATTTGAAATAATATTGTGTACATGCATTGACATGAGATTGAGTATAAGTTGGGCACGTGGAGATCGTCCGTGTTGGGGATGGTGAGATGTTAAGATTGTAATTTGGGCACGTGGAGACCGTCCGTGCGGAAATTGTTAATTTTATGATTGTGCGTTGAGATCGTCCGCACAGACACGTGGAGATCGTCCGTGTCGGTATATGGACCTCGCGATTCCCCCATGGGTCATAAACTCTCAATGTACTTCTGAGGAGTATCATGTATATACGGTTGAGAAAGTACTGGATATTCTGAGACATATCATTCATGGCATCATATTGCATATCATCACATCCTTCATTCTCGATGATTATGTGTTTTTATTTGATGGTTGGAATTTTCTTAATGTTTGATTTCCTCTATTTGATAAAACTTGACTGGCGAGTGAATTTTAGACTTGTATAATTAAAGAATTAATTTTTCTTATATAAACACCCGTCACTACTTCTTCGTTGTCGGTCAATGAGTTATACTGGGTACACATGGTTTCGTACTCATACTACACTTGTTGCACTCTTTGTGGTGCAAATTCATTTCCGGGTACGAGCGCATCTCGTGGAGCATTTTGAGTCCGAGCTTGAAGTGTCTTGGAGTTGTGGTGAGCTGCTTGTCTGTTCCGTGGCCCACACCTCCCTCTATCTTTTAATTATTCTGTTATTTAGTATTTCGACAGGATATCCCTTATGTTAGATTTGTCATTTTAGTTTCAGACTTGCATCGTATTTTAGAAGCTCTTTTACTTAAGACACCAATGCTTGGGTGGTATATTTTTTTTAGCTTCTTTCGTACTTATAAGGAACTCAATGTTGGAGATTCTTGCTAAGTGTTAGTCTTTTTACTCATTTGTTGGTTTAGTTGGGCTAATATGTTGGGTTGGCTTACCTATTGGTTGGGAACAGAGGTGCCATCACGACTTGCAAATTTGGGTCGTGACAGAAAGTTCTACTCGAAATCCCTTTATTCATGCGATTTGCACTCAACTTTGTCTAGCCTATCTATATAATACATGTGTAGAGAGTTGTAAAGACGAAAAATTATTTTAAAAGCAATTCTATTTTCTAATTAATTTTTTTGACTAAGTTTTTTTGTCTTTTGACCAGTTCATGGTTATGATGATTAAATCGGTAAGAAAAGAAAAAATAGTATTGTTTTAACATGAAAAAAATTAGAAAGCGTCTTTCCACCATAAATCTTCCTAGTGAACTAGTTCAGAAAAAATGAGTGAAAATTATTCACTAATTTGCAGTAGAAAAAACCTCTATTCTAATAGTGAAAAGAAAACATAAATAGACGCGTGATAAACATGTGTTTGGTTCATTACTTTCTATCTTATCTTGTTATTTGGTTTAAAACTTTATAAAAAAACTTCTTATAAATTTTACTCTTGAATTAATATAAAATACCCAACGTAAAACTTATATCTTCCAAACTCACTCAATTATATTCATTAATTAAATAAATTTGATATGACAAGATAAAATATTTTATATGTCATATAAGTATAAACCTTATAAATACTTTAAGATCTTTATTTAGCCAAAATGTCATGTAAAAAAAAAGACAATTTAAGTTTCAAACCTTAAATATGGAAATCAAAAGACATCATAATAGAGTTGAAACATGCATGCAAACAATCATAACGACCTGTTATTGTTAACAACGTTGGATCTTTAAACAATAATTTATTATACAACTCAATAAAGGGGGAAAAAGGGGGGTTAGAGAGGCAATAATTTGTGATTATTAAACTATAGTTTAGTAAAATAAAAATATTTCACCCTAACACTGTGGCTTTATTACTGAGTTAATTGAACAATTTTGTTACTTTGTGGACTTACATTATTATTTGTCACTTTCAATATATGAAAAGGTTATATATATATATATATATATATATATATATATATATATATTAAGTGTCAATTGCACGAAAGAATCTAAAGTACACTATTTGACACTGAAAGCCAAACGTGGTATCTTTCATGATCATTTTTTTCCCCGTTATTTTGTTACGTGTTTGATGTTTGTATTGAATTTCTAAATTGATATTATAAAAAATTATTTAAGGAAGAAGCATATTCTAACATATATTTTTGTTTATATTAGAAACGTAAAGACTTGAAGAGATTTTATCTATCGTACTACGACAACTCATGGTTAACGGTATCTTTCGTGATAAAGCAACTTATGGAAATTTTGTTTTTGGGCATCTCTTTAGTACCTTTTTCTCTTCCAATCATAATATAACAAGAAGCTCAAATTAAAAAGCAATATGAGATGCTAATCATAGAATATGGTTACACATTTTCATATGCATATTATTAAATGGGGCCTAGCTAGTTGTGTGACCTAAGATCAATATGAAATTGTTATAGTGAAAATGTTTTATGTTTTAATCTCTCTAAAGTTCACTTGAATTTCTTTTAATCACGATGATTTGTCGTTAGTGTTATATACAAAAAAAATTTCATTTGTTAGTGCCAGAGTATACTTAAAATTAAGTGTAAAGGTGTTAAATGATCGAATGAATTAAGTTGAATTTAAATGGATAAAACATAAGAAGTCATACTGAATTTGAATGAGTTAAACTGGATTAAATAATAGATCATAGCGCAACTCAATTTGACCCGTTCAAAAGGTTAATTATTAGCCAAAATCAAGTGAGTTCAGATCAGCTAAACAACATATCATTATTCAATTTAATAGATCCACTTTTCCACCCAAAGTTAAAAGGTTATTTGAATTGAAATAAGCTGGATTAACATAAACTAAATATATGATTTACTTAGACATGATTTAACTTTGCTCATATTAGAAAATATTTTAGAACGATTTTATATTTGAACGAACGTTATATTTTGATGATTGTATAATTTTTAAGATAATTTTATATGAATATTTAAATAGGATATACATTCATTTTTCATAGACTCAAAATTGAAAATTCAAAATACCTAAATCAATTAATCTGAAATCAGATCTAAGAAAAACAAATACAATCCAAATTTATTTGAGTTTTTGATTTGTTGAAAAGATTTATTTTTTAATAAAAATTGGTAGTTAGATGTTTGCATCAGCATATAGATGTGGGATGTGACAGTGAGAGGGGAATCTGTTTTAGTCCTTATATAGTCCCACCATAAATGGCATCAAAAGATGTCCTCCTTTTGAAATTTGGTTGTTAATTGAAGACAAAATATTTTATACAGTGAGAATTCATCATAAATTAATATAAATTTTATAGTGTTAGGAGTTAAATATTTTATATTATTTATCTTTTTCAACTTATAAAAATCTTTTTAAATTTAGTGGAATCCGGATACATCTCAAAACATTTTTTGGATACATTCTTCAACATCCTGATATATCGTGTTTCAATTTCAGATACATCTGTAATCATTTAAAATTTATTAAATATAAATTTATAAAATGATTCGGATTATATTGAATTCATAAATATATTAATCCAAATAAATATTGTGGATTGATATAATTGAGTTAAATATTTAAGTCCAATAAATATGGATTTAATTAAAGTCTAAATTAATTGATTTGGGCTACATTGGATGAACCCAATTTGTTAAACCCAATCTCATCTCATTCTAGAGCCCATCTTGACGCCACGTGTGCAGATGATGTGGCATGCCAAGTCAAAATAAGAAAACCAATAGAATCGTAACATGTGTCAAAGATGACAAGTCCGCTCCATAAAGCCCAAATGCCATGTCACTTCAATCTGATTGGCTGAACGGAATCCTATTCCAATCGCAACTCCTCTATTCTAAAACTATAAATAAGGGTCCTCATAATTCAGAAAAGGGATAGAAAATTCTAAACAAGAAGCTAGAGAAACTCTGTGGTACAAACGCCATTTAATTCTCTACAAAGCTACAAGTTTAAGAATTCAAGCATTCAAGTTCAAGAACGATCAAGATCAAGACCACCGAATTCAAGAACAAGCTCGAAGCCCTTGAGTTCAAATAAAAGTCAAGATCAAGATAAAGTTCAAGTTCAAGTTAATCATAGATTCAAGAACAAGCTTTAAAACCCTTGAATTTATATTTGAAAAGGCGAATTCAGAGGAATTATAGAGATTGTAACACTCGCATTTGAAATAATAAAATCGATTGTTGCTATAATTTTCCGTTCTTGATTATTGTTTTCTCGACGCGATTTTTATTGTCTACAACATCAATCAATGTTCCGATACATTGCGTGTATTTTGATGCATCACGTAAAGTGATGTATTCGATCGATGTAGCGTTCGCGCAAAGTGATGTCTCCGATCGATACATCGCGTAAAGTAAAGTTTCGATACATTGTGTATGTCACAATACATTATTGTGTACATCCCGATACATCGTAAAGATATGTATTCGATCGTTACATGGTGTAAAGTGATGTATTCGACTGATATATCGCGTATAACAGGAATTTTTGTGATTTTTTCAAATAGTAAAAAATTTTAGAAACTATAGTAATATAAGTTATGTACTTAGGTACTTTTTTTCCTAAATTAATTGATTAATTTTATGGAAGGCTTTAATTAATAGTAACTTTTCTTCTTGAGTTTAAGGTGAGTAAACTTCTAGTGTTAAAATAATAGTTTTAATTTTCTTTTTCTTGTAATATCGAGTTAAAATGAATTTTGATGGAGCAACGTTAACAGTAAAAAAATTTATATAGTCAATTTCGACTCGCTTAAAATGAAGATATAATAAAATTTAGGCATTTAAAAGATATGGGTAAATTAATTAAGACTGGGAATATTTAGCACCATTTATGTTGTCTTTTGGAATCATTTTATACCAAGGGACAAAAGTATTCCAATGTAAGATGATCATCTTCAATTATTGAGGGTTACACTTAACTTTAGTATTTAAAAGTTATTATTCCGATTAATTAAGATTCACGCCACGTATAGAATCTATTAAAGTCTTGGAGAAAGTGGGGTTTTCATTGAAATTGGACCTAACAAAAGTATTTGGGATTATTTGCTAATTTTGATTTAATTACAAGAGGGTTTTGATTCAAGAAAAGTATTTGTATAATCATGAGTGTTGTAGAAATACGAATGTTAAGGTAAATATGTGATCATATAAAATTAAATCGATTACAAATAATTATATTTGTCCTAACTCACAAGTAACAGATATTGAAAATACGAAAAGAGAAAGCGTTTGAGATTGTTTGATCATATATTCTACGTTGATCACATATACACTAATCAATTATAATATTACTGTGGTGAGTAAAAATATTAAAATTTTACGAAATAGATTCAAAAATCATATAAAAGGAAGTTACTTGGAAAAATCTATGAATTTTTGGAATAGAGACTTTAACAAAAAATATATATGACACAAAGGATTGAAAGGGAAAAAAGAAATCCATATCCATATATGTAATATATATCTACTAATGGAGAATATAATTTAGTCTTTGTTATATTATATGTGTTAAAATTATTTTTAATTTTATTTTTTTATATGAAAATAACATTACTTTCTCTGTTTATTTTTAATTGTCATGATTTTTATTTTTAATGTCAAATTATAAGAATTTTGACTAACGTTTTAAGATGTATTTTTTCTCATCGTATTGATATGCAAAAAATTGTAATTTATAGTACTTTTCATATAGTTTTTGAATATCTAAATTTTTTGTTTAAAATATCGAATGTAATTTAATTTAACTTTGAAAATTAGTCAAATTAATTTTCGAAAAGCGCAACATGACCAAAAAAGTTGACGACGGGAACAGTAAATACCGAATAAGATAGAGAATTGATAATTTATATAACTTATTTGAGATTGAGACGTAATTAGTTATAATTTTGAATTTATGAGGATATAATGATAGACTCAATAATGTAAATATCACATATTATTGTTATTTTCATACACTTATCAATAAAATAGATGGAACTACTAGCATTTTAATTACAAATTTGGTTAGTACATTGAACTCTATAATAGCATAATATTTTCTTAAAAGCTCTATAGAACAAACAACTAATAATGAAATTCTTTTGAACACCACCCCTACCCACCCAACCACCACCACTACCACCACCCAATCCTCTTTTTTTTTTTTTCATTCGATGTACAGAGTCATATTGGAGCTTCGAGTAAATTAGAATCACGCTCTGCAAGGTCTATTTGGGGTGGCTCCCAATAAAATTTTCTCAAACTTGAAACTTCTGATTAAGATGAAACAGTCTCATCACTATACCACGACCCATATTGATAATCCCCAAAACTCTATGCGTGGGAGACCTACTCTTAGAAGACAAGAATTAGTGTTTCTAACTTCTAAGAAGGGGCAAATCTAGGAAGACTTAAGGGAGGGGGGTATCTAACTTTCTTGATAAAAATTATATTGTGTATATAAATATTTTTTTATTTTTTTTTGTTATATAGCGAGACATTTTGAATTCTCTATACATAATAATACTAGAGGTTAGTTGAGGAATTAAAAACTCCCTTTATAATTTCAGTTTTAAATTTTCTAACACTATAACTTTTATTTTTTAAATTTGATGAAAATTCTGAATTTACCGATACTTCCTATCGAAAACCGTAGAAGAAGAGGCATCGTTGGGGCCGGGGGGATAGTACTACAAAATTGTGACACAAATAAAAGATCGATTTGTAATAAAGTTTTATCAATTAATCTTGAATGCATGTGTATCGAAAAGTTTTATAATTGATGAGAGATAGATATAATATAGCAGACAAAAATTGTATGAGGTTCCTTTTAAAATTTGCCAAGTGAATTATTGGGTCCCATTTTCAGAAAAAATTGGCCAAATTCATTTCCCTCTCTTCCTTTTTTACTTTTTCTCTTTGATTGAAATCTTCAATTTTTCAAGATCTTTTCTTTTTTTAAAAATAATTTTACTTACAAAAAATGTGAAATTTAGTCTAATTCGTCGTACTTTGAACATTTTGATATGATTTTTCTTTCATGTATTGATTACTTACATTTTTAAAAATAATTATAAATTATTGTAGTCAATTGACAAATTAAATTATATTTTTATTTTTATTTTCATTACATAAATAATTACACAAGTTTTTGTACTATCTTAATGTAACCCAAAATCAAAAATTTTCACAAACATTTAAATATATAAATACTCTTCTGTCAATTTATAAGATATTTTTTTATTCTTGAAATCAAACAATGTAAAATTTTATTGATATTTTAAAGTATATTTTATTTTTTATATTAACATAAGAACTACAACTTATAATGTTTGTTCATAAATAATCCTTCCCACATAAGTTGCAGTTCAATAAAAAATACTATAAGTTGCAATTCTTATCATGTTAGCATATGAAAAAAAAAATACATTTTATATCTTGAATTTTGAGAAAAAAAATAGTTGAATGAAATGATGGAGAGAGTAAAATTTTAAAAAAAATGCTGATTATATAATTTAAATAACTATTTATGTTTATTTTAAAACTAAAACAATTAATTTTTTATGAGGTCATCACATATCTTAGTTTAACTTTTTTTAAGTATGTAATTATTTGATTTCAAATTAAAATTAGTATCAATATATTTATCTTGATTTGATTTTTGGTAAATGAGTATTATGAGCTATAAAAAGGCAATGAAATAAATATTAATTTTAAGAGATAATGAAATGCTAATTTTAATATAGTACTCTTTTTTCTTTGATCTTTTTATTGTATTATTTTAAATTTATGTAATGAAATATATTAAGATTAAAAAATAATAATATCAAGTAGTACTTCATATTAAAGAGAGGGGGTAAATAAAAGGTGGAGTGGAGGAGTGATAAGAGAAAATGAGAGGTAGAAAAGACACAAGACCTACAAATATATTTTTTTTCTACGCTTAAGTCATCAGCGGCCCCTTAAAGTTCTCCGCATAATTCACTTAGACACTTCAACTAATATTAGTACCAATTGAACACTTTTACCTATATAATAATCGTTTCTATTAGATATTTTTTTATAATCAACAAAAAATGTGAAAAGTGTGTGATACACTTGCAGTGACGTGACAACATGGCTAATTAAAAAATAACATTTGGCATTGGGCCCAAAAATTATAAAAAAACACACATTTAATATCTAAATTTTTTTTTAAAAAAAAAATGAAAATGTCAACCTATTCTACCCCACCTTACCCCACCCCACCCCAATCCCTTTCATCTTCATCTTCTTCCCCAAAACACATTCTTTCTCAAATTACAAAATCTTATTCTTTTCAAATAACTTCAAGATTAATTTTTTTTTCATACTAAGAGTGAAGAAGAAAGAAAATTTTGTTGGCGGTTATTCAACTCTACATCGATGACAAAATGAAATTGATAGCTCCAAAATTATTTCTTTCAAATTTTTTTATATCATTTTTGATAAATTTAATGACCACATATGAACTTGTTCCTTGTTTTTATGAGATTTGAAATAAATCATACGAAGACTTTCTTTCAAATCTGAACCTTTATAGTTGATTTTCAATTATCTTCATATTTGGAAGATATCGATTTTTTGTATATAAAAAAAAGAAAAAAAACAGTGTTGAAGCTAAAATGAAGAAAGTTTTGTAAACAAAATTATGAAGAAGAGGATAGATAGGGGGTGGGGTGTTTTCTTTTTTTGAAAAAAGTGTAAATAAAGAAGAAAATATTTTTAAGTTAGTTATAATGCCAAGTGTCAATAAAAGAAGAAAAAATGTAAAAAAAATAAAAAAGACACTATTTTAAATCTTTTCACGCGCTTTAGGGAAGTGCAATACACATTTTTTGCCATATCAGCATTTTGTGTCTAATAGGTACATGTTTTGAACAATTTAAGTGTTCAATAGGTACAAGTCTCAGTTAAGGTGTCTAAGTGAATTATGCGAACAACTTTAAGAGGCGGTATATGACTTAAACCTTTTTTCTATTAAAGAATTTCTCATACAACTATTACATGGCATATATCATACACCATAAAAAATTTTCATGTGTATCTGTTTAATTAATAATTTTAGGTGCTACTTGATTTAAATATTAAACTTATAAAAATTAAAGCTAAAGAATCCTAAAAGAGAAATAAAGTTCATTACGTAATATTTCTTCTTTTAATCAAGAGCCACTTTTTCTTAATTATATTCATATAAAATAATATAACATGCTATTAAAATATTATATATTAAAGAAAGAAGAGTTAGTTTTCTTGCTTGTCTTTTTGGGAACAACCAAAAGGGTTCATGGAGAAAAATTTAAAGATGGTTTTAACATAAAGGCCTAGGTCATACTAGATGACACATACAACTATTTTGAAATTATATGGTAAAAGATACGGAATTGCAGACTAACTTAATTTCAAAAGCTAATTCATAAAGAAAGAATTTATTTAAGTACATATAAAGAGATTACTGATCCACTTTTCAATTAATATGAGACTTTAATTTACTGTAACACTCCCTTCATTCTTAGGTTCCACTGAAGCATAAATTGAAAGCTCAAACAGAACATGGCTTCGATATCCTGCAAAAAAAATAAATAATATTTGATCCTAACTCAATTCCAACCATCACTTCATTTCTCGACCAAATACGAAATTTTAACCCCTCTTATAATATTTATTTGAAAATGTTCCAAAAGCTAATAGTATAGTTTATAAAATAGCAAGGGGAATCCTGCAGTAAAAGTGTATTTGCATAATCAAAGCCATCATAACTAAAGCCACTTCCTCTACTTAAAACAATTAATTAAGTAACCATCATTAATTAGCACCGCCATTTTATTGTGAGTAGTAGCAATTTAAAGGTAATTATGGTTAATGATGGACATTATCATCCTTAATGGAAAAAAAATTATGGATAATACTAAATGGCTAGAAATTCAAAAAATTTATAATATTTTTTAATTTTTAAAATAAACTGATTTTTTTTTCATTTTTAAATTAAAAAATATTAAAATTAAAAGGATAAAAATGTTTTAAAAAATAAAATAACGTAATTCAAAATATGTTATTTTACCATTTTGATCAAATTCTGACCAAAAGGATTTTTTACAAATACAAATTCTAATTAATTAATGGTCTCTATCATGATGAATAAGATAAAAAGCATAATAATTACTCTAAAACATTTTTGGTTCATGTAACATCTTTTTCATCTCAAATTGCCGACAAATTAAAGTTAATGTCATTGATGTTTGATGGCTCATTTAATTAGTTTCAACCAAATTATAATTAAGTTCGTACTATTGAAACAAAGTCAAAAGAAAGTTGGTGTTATGTCGATAATTAGTTTTGCCAAAGGTTTCAATCACTAAATAAAACAAGTCAATAATTTTTAGTGTACTCACTATATCTATCGATCGATTCAGTTTGATTTTATATATTATCAAATTTCAATTTTAAATACGCTAAATTAATAACAAATCAAGAAATATTCTTTATTGATTTTTTAATTTTCTATTTATCCATTAAAAAAATCCCATAAAATAAATATATAGAATTCTCTCTTAGCTTCTCTAACAATTTAGTGTGATATCGTGAGACAAATAAATCAGTTGTAAAAATATGTTGATATAGTAAAACAAGAAATGTAATGAGAAATTGCATCAATAGAAGTAAATGTAGTACGAAAGCTACAACTACATGTTACAACCAAAACATAATATGCAATTTCTAATGTGAAGTAAAATACGGTGATGTAGTGTAGATTACTGTATAGTATCCATCATGTTAAATTATTAATATTTAATACTTTTGAAGGGTACAACGATAAATTACTATCATCTTAATGGGTAATCGGTATACCCAATAACCTATATCGATAACCCATACTAAAAGTTGATACAAAATTTATAGCCCAATAAATCTTATTTATAAAACCATAAAAACATATTAACCCAATTATATGTTTTTGATTCAGTTTATTAGTCGATTTGAGTTTTACACAAAACGCTCTTTAATTTTTTAAAAAACTTATTTTATTAATGATTTTTGAATTCTAAATATGGCTATTAATGCTTTAGGAATGTTATTTGATATCAAGGATAGTATGAGAGAAAAATAATCAATTTTTTTATTAATAAATAAAAAAATATTTATTTTTTAATATAAAAACCAAATAAAATACCATCATTTGCAATTTGACCAATATACCAAAATTCAAGGTCATCTTCCTTTGTTTATAGGAAAAGAAACAAAAGGACAATAATTAAATCATTAGATACAAGTAATAAAGGAACCATAATTTTCACCTGGCAAGTAAAAAAATGAAAGAAAAAAAAAGGTTATAGTTTAAAATTATGGAATTAGTCACAGTTAACAATTTATCTATAAAGAAAAAATATGTATACTTTAAAAATATTATAAAAGATCAATAACAACAAATTTTTTCCCCTCTCTACTCCCTCTTCTTGCACTCTACTCTATCTCTCTCTTGTCAATTGTAATAGAAAATTTATATTTTGTATTTTATTTTATTTATATTCAAAAAATTATATTTTGTTTTTTTAATCAATTGTATTTGTATTCATACGAGTATAATACACATCCATTTTCCCTATCAAATGTATTTGTATCCAATCAAAGAGATTATTAATATAATTGTATTCGTTCTATTTCAAATACAATTAATACAAAATAAATAAAGAATATACTACAAATGTATAAATGTAAAATTCAATTTGTTGTACTTCGAATACAATTGATACAAAATAAATATAGAATACAATGTAAAATAAATACAAAATATAATCTTCTTTCCTTCTTCTCTCGATCCCGCTCGTCTCTTTCCTACCTTCTTCCCTAACATTTTGCTATTTATCACAGTTAAGTAAACTATAGCTATAGAGTCCTATTTAAGGTCCAATGTTTGTCATTTATGAAAGTTTCTCCCATACAATATCCGATATCCAAATTGGAGCCTAACTAACTTCGGATTCACATCAGAAAATCCTACATTGGGGTAAAATGCTCCCTAACAAAGACAATTTTGTACCTACAGAAACTCAAACTCAAGCCTTTTAACTAAATATAAAATAGTATTTATCACTCAACACAATCGTGTTGATTATGCATATTTATTATAATAGCTAAATATTGAATATGCGTTACAAAAATTTTCTACTTCGAAAGGGAGGCAAGTGCAATTTTTATAATACTAATAATATAAGAAATTGATTTTTTTTCATACGAATTTGAAATCATGAAATTAACTCCAAGTTATGCACTAATTATATTATATGTAGTTTTGGTAAGAAAAGAAAAAAAAGATATTTATGTAAATAGTCACTCTCTCCATTGATTTTTTCTTATATATTATACTATTTCGGGATATCTACTAATACATATTTAGTTCATAAAATTAAGGGATAAGGGTCTAAAAAGTACCTTATATTTGATCGAATTTGTTGTTGTGATACTAAACTTTCATGAGGACCTATTACCTCCCTAGACTATTTAATGCCGTATTTTAAACACATATATTTGCTCACATGGACATAAAAAATAATGCAAAATTACAAATAGTAATGTGTCCACATGAACACATATATACCTTTTAAATACACTATAGTTTAGGAGATAAAAATACACTATTAAATGTTCAGAGAGGTAATAGGTCCTCATGAAAGTTAAGTATCGCAATAGCAAATTCGATCAAAGTTTGGATATTTTTCACACCCTTATCCCTAGAATCAATAAACAATTTACCATATTGTGTCTATTGTATCCTGATTATTAAATAATATATACTTTTTAATATTTAGATGACTTATATTTAATAAAGATGTTTTGATAAAATTACTCCTATAATTAATTGTTTCTTAATATCTATGTCAAGTCAATCGTACGCCATTAGTATCAGAGATAAGTAATTATATTTACTGTTTATTTTTCTTAGGTGACAAATTAAGGTCACTCGTGGTTGATGGCTTATTTAGTTTCAAGTAATAAGTACCGTTGAATTAAAGTTAATGTTATATTGTCATTAGCTTCTTCAAATGTTTCAATCACTATTCACTAATAGTACAATAATCAATAATTTATGTAGTACATTTTCATTTAATTTGCTAGGGAAACTTTCACATATAGCTGATTAAAAATAATTAATTACACTCCATAGCTATAGTTTGATAATTACAATTTGCAGCTACATTTATGGAGGAGAGAGGCGAGCGAGACTGGAGAGAGAGGGGGAAAAGAGCGGGAGAAAGGTGAATTGTATATGTATATTGGTTAGATAATTGTATATTATACATATGTAATTGTATATATGGAAAGAGAGATTGGGAGAGGGAGGAGAGAGGCGAGCGAGATTGAGAGAGGGAGGAGAGAGACGAACGAGAGAGGGAAGAGAGCGGAGAGAGGTAAATTGTATATGTATATAATTGTATATTATACATATACATTTGTATAAATGGCAAGCGAGATTGGGAGAGGGAGGAGAGAGACGAGCGAGATTGAGAGAGGGAGGAGAGAGGCGAGCGAGAGAGGGAAGATAGTGAGTGGGAGAGAGGTGAATTGTATATGTATATAGGCTAAAAAATTGTATAGTATACATATTTATTTTTATATGCTGGCGAATTGTACATATACAAACATGACTAATTATACAAATTCAAAGTCAACTCACGTAATTAATGTGTAATGTTAGTTGCGAGTGGTAATTATAGCAAACTGTAGCTATGATGGATAATCAAATAGTATAAGTTCGCTTTTATATATATATATATATATACATATATACATGACCCATTGTTGAAATTAAAGGTCTATTTTATTGAGTATCATTTATGTGTAATGTGCCTATTTATAGAAAAAGAAATAAAGACACCACGAATACGACGTTTTCTTTTTGTTTTTTTCTTCTAAAAATCACCTTAGCTTTCCATGCAAGTTGTAATTTTGAACTATTTATTTAGATATGATTATTTAAATGACGGATATAATCGATTTAATTGATAATTAATTAATGGACCAAATCTAAAATTTAGTTTAGTTTGACAATTTTTATACTACTTAATTACTCATTATAGCTATAATTTATTATAATTATAGATTTGGGTGAGTCATTTGATATAGGCTAGACATATATTATAAGGGTGTTGTTAGTTTTGGGCCCATCAACCTTGGTGCATTTGGGGCGTGCCATCCCAGCCCCTCCCCAGAACATCCGGACAAATTTCTTCTTTGATATTTGGTCCTAATAAGTCTAGAATCAAATGATTTCTTTCCAACTCACTTATATTTGAATACTCAACATCAATACACAAAAATCTACTCAAAAACAACCTCAAACTCCTAAGATTCATCTCAATAATTCATCAAACTCATCGTTAATGATTTAAGAAAGAAATTTCAAGAAATTCATCAAGAACTCAAATCATTCAACCTCAAGAACGAAGTTATGGATTTAAAATCAAAAGATTGGTATGTGGTTGAGTGAACCAACACTATGAGAGCTTACACACCTGTTAGAGAACAACCTTTGGCAAAATTCTTCGACAAATCTCTAGAACCTTGACGAACGCCTTTAAACTTTCCACTTTTCTCCTCTTGAACTCTTCTAAAAATCCCAAGTGTATTTAGGATTGTGAAAAATGACTCAAATCAGTTTTTACCGCTAAAATATTACTAAAAACGTTTAAAGCTCATGGGATAAGGAAAAGACCAAAACATCCCTCATTAATTCGGATAATTTTCCTTAACTAGATAGACTGACTTCAAACGGACATATCTTCCTCATCCGAACGTGAAACTTAGCAAACTCGATGGAGTTGCAAAGAGGATTAATCCAAGACCTCTCATTTGATATCTAATAGGCCACCTAATTCATCTTGTATTGAAAGTTATGGTCGTTTGAAGTTGATCAAAAACTCACAACTTAATTATAATTCGAAACAACATCAAATTAGCTCTTTTAAAATTAATTTTTTCTAAATTTAGCTCTTTCTAAAACGGGATGTTACATAGAAATAGATTTAATGTAGTTTTTGAGAAGCAAAAAATAGAATCTATTTTACAAATAACTTGTCATATTCATTGTTTATTTTCTTTGTCAATGTACATATATTACATGCAATTATTATAGGTAAATTATACATACAATAAATATACGTATTCACAACCCAACCATGGATATCATATCATTAATTTGAATTGTCTCGAATTCACTGGAGGCACCTGAAATAAAGAGAAGATGTGTATTATGAACGAGCTACTGTTGTTGATACATTTTAGGTTATTCTTAATATATAAGTGATTAGGTCGATCACTATTTAGATTAATAATCTGTGTAAATTCACTTTTAACATAACTTAAAGTCAAACGTCATCACTCAGAAATTTTTATAAATGTCTTTTGGTTTAATTTTATTCTAGCTTAATAACAAGTGTTTATATGCATTTTTTTATTTTATAAAAATACTAAAAATTATTTAACTTAAAGGCAGTTAAAAATTCAAACAAAAGAAGAAAAAGAGAATAACAAATTAACTTAGTTTTTAATTAAAAATAGTATACATGCCAAAGAAAATAGGTGATTTTACAAGAATGGCTTAGAGGTGAGTTGTCCTTTGAACTTTTGACCTCTATTGTCCCATTGATAAAATTTCAATCTTAACAAGTCTAAATTTTCAAAGTTATTGTACATAATAAGGAAAATTTCATATATGGCAAACTTATTTGATTAAATAACATTATATTGGTATAGTTTACCTAATTACATTCTATGGATATAGTTTAGTTATTTTAGGTATCTCTAATTTTGTATATAAATTTCTTTTGTTTTTTATTTATATAATTTTATTTTAAAAAGTGGTTTGTAACTGAAGCGTTAAATATGCTAACAATAAATATAGATAATGCCATAATTTAAGGTAAACGTCCCTTTTTTAAGGTAAACGTTCAAATTTATATTATTTTTTTTTAAAAAAATAAGAATTATACAGCAATTGAAACAAAAGATGAACTTGTTTTTGCTGTTTATGAAACAGCAGTTCATCAATTTTTTTTATTTTTTCTTTGTAATCGAATTCAGGTAAGTGTTCATTGGATGAAAATTCATGTTTATTATTGCAATAATTATACAATGTTCTCTTGGATTTACAAATTTTGATTTATGAGCGTTCGTTATTGTGGTGTCGTAATATTTTTTTATTTTGAAAACTGGTTTCAAAATATGATTATTTTAAGCAGAAATTTCGTACTATACAATTATATACTTTTTGTTGATGTAGTATTTGTATATTATAAAGAAGATCAGTGTAAGCGAATACAAATAATCGTTGGTGATAATTGTATATAGCCATAAAGTAAGTGTTTTGCTTTTGATACAATTATATACTTTTTTTGTTGTAGTATTTGTATATTAAAAAAAATATCAGTGTAAAATCAATTCAGTAATTTGATTGTATAATAGTGTTGTATTAATTTTATATATGATCTCTTTGAATGATTTGAAATATATATATTTTTTTATAATTGTATAGATAATGGCTTCATTGGCTATTTTGGTTATGCATTCTGGTTAATGTGTGTACATGAATATAGTAGTTAAACATGGCAATATATACAACTGTCTAAATGACTTTGTATATACTCCAATAATATATAAACTTAATATATACTAACTTCAATAATTTGTATATAACTACTAAAATATACAAATTACAATCATATATGAAATTTTCCCATCTGTATAACTAAATCCAATTACTTTGTGTATATATGTATACAAAAACAAAAATAATAATGAGCCTTTAATATACAATCTGCTACTACCACTATTAAGACTTAGTATATTATTCATTATATATAACTTAAAGTATGTATAAAGTAATCAAATCCACAGACACATATACAAATATATAGCTAAAACATGTGTGTACTAACACATGCAATATACTATATACAATTACGTGAATACAAAATTTACTTAAACAATAATTTTTTGTATATTGACATCTAAGTAACAAAAAAATTGTATCTAAATTTGTTTTAAGCCACTACCTCATAATTATGATGTTCTTCAGATCCATCAACTTCACATGCATTTTTCTCTGAATCAATGTTTACTGCTTTCCTCTTTCTTCCTCCTTGTACAATTTTAATGCCTCTAGCTTTAGCATTGTTAATAACTTCTTGAACTGCCGTAGGGTCATTTTTTTCTTTGATCTCAATTCTTCCATTGTTTGTTCATGTTGAACTTGTTTTGATAGACCCTACATCAACCCCAAAATCTTGAGTTAAACCCATTAAAAACGATGGTAAATTGTCAACAAAATTGACATGCAATGGAATACCTCTGATAATCCTCATAGATGAAGATGATTCATTCATTCTGTGACTAATTTGAGATATAATAAGAACAAACAATCGATTATTTCATCAAAAAAAATATGAAAAAACATAAGAAACACAATACATATACAATTGTTGAATAAGGAAAAAAAGAAAGGATAACGACTAAAATTTAGGAGTACCTACGAAAATTGAATTCAACTTCGGGAGGGAGTAATTGAATTTTGGACAATTTGAAATTCAAATCGGATAGAAGTATAATTGTAGGAGAAAAAGGTGGAATATGAATAGGAGAGATAATATTGTTTTGTGTAAAATTATATAACAAATTAAAAAAAAAGATTTTTATACTATTGTTATATAATAGGTGGTGGACCCCATTAATTATAGCAAAAAAAGTAAACTATAATTATAAAAAGTAAATAAATTAAACTATACCCCTATTATATAATTATTTAAGAATGTTTGTCATTCCATATAATTTTCCCTACATAATTTACCAAAAGAAAACCTTATAACTTGCAAGTTGCAAATGGACCAACTCAAAAGTCCAACTAGCTCCCATGGGCTACTTCCAAACCCTTTATCTACCCAAGCCCAAAGTAATCTTTTGACTTCTTTTGTTTTTGGTTGTTATTTACTTTTAAAATTCATGCATAGGGAGTTTTGATGAGCCCTAGCTATTTACTTGGAGTCTTTCTTTAATATGCAAAGATGAAAAAGGTCTTTGATGAGCACTTATTTGTAGTGTTTTATTGAATATGATTCTTTATAATGTAAAGTGGGGAACAAGAATGTTCTAACTATAACTTTTTTTTACTTTGTTTTTATTAGGTTTGACCATTTTGTGCTAAAGATATATACTTTATCCTATATGATAAGCTTTTATTTGTTTGTTGGCTAGTGGTTGAATATATAGATTGGGCTACGTGTAAATTATAGGAATTTTATGTCACAACTATACTTCTTTATGTAGGAATATAGATCAAATCTTCGCTAATATCGCTTCGATCCACCTAAAATCGTAATACGCCCTGAGGAATTCCTACCGCTAGACTTTTCTGTACTCAAAGTAAATTGTCTAAGTGCTCTCCTCTGTATGCAAATAATTGATCAAATTTACTATTTATTTTTTAGAAGTGATATACATAAATTATACACTAATGATATACTAATTATACATAGATATATACATGTTATACATGAGCTATACATATATTGTATATCCACAAACTATTTTTAGTTTGAGTGGTTAAGTATATAGCTATTTATGTGAGCTCATGTTTTAGCTAGGAAGCCTAGATAAGAAGCAATTACATGTGAGTAATTAAACCTAAGAAGAAAGATCAAATTCTCAAGTCTTTTTTGGTGGTGAAATGAAGTCAACACATACTTTTTTTTGTAATACATCTATTGAGTTTCTGGTTTAATTTAAAATTTTACTTGTATCTATTGTTTTTAGTTTTTGTTTCCTCCTAACGATATCCAGACGAAATTGAGTGACTTTTTGCTTATAAGAAATAATTTAGTTACTTTTATGATACTTAGATAAAATTAAATGATTTTTTGTTGCTAGAGAAAATAATTTTAGTAATTTTAATGTAATAATTAAGTGGAGATTAAGTATGTTGTTATGGTTATTATTGGGGAAATTTATATAAATATACTATTAATAAAAAATATTAACCATTTATAGGAATAATATATATTTTTTTATTTAATCACTTTAATTCATTTATAATACAAGTTTAATATATATTACAAAGAACATTTTATCATTTACATAAAATACAAGTTTTAATGATAGTTAATACATTTATCACACATTTTAGTACACTTATAATATAATGTGTCAAATTTTTACCAAACAAACGTAATATATTTCAAAAAACAATTATAATTCATTTAAATTGCATACATAATTTAATTTTAATACATATTACAGATTTAACATAGTATTGCTAAAATGGTAATAAATAAAAAGTATAGCTAAAATCTGTAATTATTTATTAAAATGTATCAATTTATATAATTTTTCCTTATTATTACATGGCCCTTTTTCTCAACATCAATACTTGGCAAAAAAAACTACGAACGAATTAACGATAAAGTTCATAGCTCGTTAAAATTATTTTTTGTAGCGTCGGATTTAGTGTAATACGAATCTACAAATCATGCCTTTAGACATATATCAAGAAAAGGGCATCCTCCTAATCTATGAATTTCTTTGTGATAGAGCCAAACAAATTTTCTTTGGCTAATTTTTGTTAAATTTCGTATCAAATTAAATAACATTACATAAATTGAGACGTAGAGTATATCTTTATTGGGAATATTGTATATAGCAACTATTAATTCAAATTAAATGTTATGATCATAGTTTGATTTAATTGTACCTCATAGCAAATTGTTGTTATTTCACCTCTCTCCTGGTGAATCTCGCTCGCCACTCTCGTTCTCTCCCTCGCCTCTCTCGCTTTTATACAAACGCAAATGTATAAAATGCATTTGTATTTGTATAAAGCGAGAGAAAATTGTATATACACATATATGTTCGTTCCCCTCCCTCTCTTCTCCTAGATCTCGCTTGCTCACTCGCCTCTCTCACTTTATACAAAAACGCAAATATACAAAATGTGTTTGTATTTATATGAAGCGAGAGAAAATTGTATATATACATATATTTTCAATTTCCTCTCTCCCCTCTTTTGGTCTCGCTCGCCACTCTTCCAGATCTCGTTTGGTCGCTCATCTCTTTCACTTTATACAAACACAAATGTATACATTGTGTTTTGTGTTTGTATTTGTATAAAGCGAGAGAAAATTATATATGCAAATACAAATGCATATATTTTCATCCTATACACTAATGATTATACAAATACGATCTTTCACTACCAGTTTTCTTTTGTCTTTCTCTTTTTCTCGTTTTATACAAATACAGATTATACAATTGATCTTTTGTATATGTATACCAAAAAAGATTATACAACTGTTTTCTTTTGTATATGTATAGCGAAATTATACAACTACTTTCTTTTGTATATGTATACCGAAAATATGCATATTTATGTTTGATATGGAACGCAGTTGTAAAAATTGTAGATATAGCATATAAATATGATTTTTATGTTTGTTACATATGAAGATTACTTTATTATTTAGTAATCAATTTCTAAACATGTAATTAATATTATACTTTCTTATATTAAAGAGTGCTTTTCAAATGAAAGAATTCGTTGTGACAGCAATTTCGAAAAGACAAATTAGACTTGCTCCATTTGGACATAAGCTAGAACTTAACTTTAAGTTTTGTATTATATCTGTACTATACAAATGTCTAGTCTGATTTACACTACATATTTTAAAAGTATTTTTTTCAATCAATAAATTTTTTGTTTAAATAAAACTTGTCATATAAATTGAAACGAAAGTCAAACTATATATTACAAAATCAATTAGCTTTATATTCCAAGTATAGATTATGCTTTTCTTCACATAATTACCAAATATATTAAGACATGGTCCCCTCCTATTCTCCTTAATCCATGTTTTGACAACCTAAATGAGTAGTTAAGCAACACTACAAATCCCAAATAGTGGTCGGTTATCTTTGTCAAAGTTACTTTCTTCAAGACAATTAAGAGAGTAAATAATGTTATTTAAGACTCTTTTAAGAATGTTGTAGTCTTAATCTTGTGCAAAAGAATTCACATTTCATGTGAATTTCCTTTAGATTTGCGACATGTAGCACTTGTAATTTGTTGACATGTGGCTTCATTTTATTTTATTTTACTACTTTTACTGTTTTAGCAATCACTTTTGGAGGATTAGGATTGCAATTTCTTAGTTTTTGGTTTGAAGACACGTACTTCTGGTTCGATTAATTTGAATTTTAAATTTTTGTGTTTTTAATGAAGTTGATTTTAAAAATATGGACCAAGTTCGGTTTTCCTATGACTTTTGGAGGGTTATTCATAAATTAGTTGATCTTTTGTTTGATAACAAGAAGTAATTATTTAGGTTGAGCTAATCTAAATTCACGTTAAAAAAATTTAATTTTTTTAAAAAATAATAATTTGTAAATTTAATACCAAATAAATGAAAAAGATTTGTGCAAAATATCAACTTTGAAATATGATAACTTCATAAATAAAGAAAACATGCGGAGGTTTTAGTCAAAATCATCTTTAAACTATACCTCAAATTTTAAGTATATCCTTAAATCCTTTTCTCCTTCGTATGATGGACGATGTAGACGGAATGGATACTAGGAATACAAATAAAAATTGTGATGGAGTGATAAATATTTTTTCATCCTTAATTAGAGGTCTTGAGTTAAGGTTCTCCAGAATATGCAGTCGCCTTTGCTAGGGAGCGCACCTCTAAACTGAGACTTTATGACGCAAATTCTAATTAAGTCGGACTTTAATATGAGTACCAAATATCAGGTGGCAAAACCAACAAATGTATTAAGTGTTATTTTTTGTATTCAAGTTAGTAAAAATAGAAACTATAAAGATGAAATAGACAGAAAATAACCACAAAACTAATTGTGTATTCTTAAGAAATTTAATCCTTTCAAGTATCTGAGGTTTTAGATTAAACCATCCATTGTTAAAACGGATTAACTATCAAAGAAGTAGCGGTACCTCAAACTTCAATAATTTTAGCGAACTCAAAGAACAACAACGAGAGGACACACATACTCAGTCGATCCAAACTTTGATTTGTAAAAAAAATGTACGCAGAAGAGAGAAAGCTTTCAGTGTTTGAAAAATGAGAGAAACCTTCTATTTATAGCCAATTGCAGCAAGGAACGCATCCGTTCAGACAAGAGTGTGAACACATCTATTCAAACATGTCTTTCCAGAATATTTGTGTCTTTTGGAAAAAGAAGTGTTTGTTCGAAAGGAACATGTCCTTTCATAATGGCTTTATCGTTACAAGCGAATTTTCAAATAATTCTGTTATCGAAATTTAGTTAATTTATTGTTCCCTCCGTTTCAAAAAGAATGATCTCCTTTCCTTTTTAGTATGTTTCAAAAAAAAATGACCTCTTTCTTCTTTTGGTAATAATTTTCCACGTGGCATGTTTAAGACCACAGGATTAAAGGGTAATTTTGTACATTTAACCTAACTTTAATTTAGGACCACAAGATTCAAAGTCTTCTTTATACTCTGAACTATTATTTTTAAGAAAAAAGGAAATTAATTAATGAGATTAATTCAATAAATTTTGCCTAAAATATTATCACTCAATTGTCAAAGCCAGAGCGAGCGATGACAATGACTACTTAACTCTTTAAGAGCTAAACGAAGTGTTTCTTAATATAAGGACAAGACTTTCATTTCTTCTACTAATATGAAAGAAATAACTTTTCAGTTTTTCTCCAAATTGAATTCCCCCACGTTTTATAATTTCTCACTCATTTTTGTTTCCCATTCAAACCTTGCTAAAACTCAACGCTAAGTATATTTTCCATTTTAATTGGAAATGAGTTATATTTGGACAAGCCATATTGCCTTTAGTTAACAAAAAGAATAACCCCATTATCAAGAATGGACCTTGGAATAGGAAAATAGAATGTATTTTTTTCCTCTAAATTAAATTAACAAGTTGGTGCTTGGATGATGGGAGAGCCAAATTACTTGTAGGTGGAGAAATTCTTAATTACAATGTCCCACATGTTAAAAGCATGCAAAAAGCCATCATTAAAGGCACAAACCAAAAGAGAAAAAGCAAGGTTATTATTATTAGAAGAAGAAAAGATGCATTCTTGGTTAATTTGCAGTCTTTTTATGTCTATAATATATGATGGTCTATCAAGAAAGTTGAGAACTCCTTAATTTGAATGAAAACAAAGATTAATGGGGTTTGATTTGACTACATCAACACTAATCAATTTCATCAAGTAAAACACCAATCCATCCCTTTGTTTAACCAACAAAAACAATTCCAAACAATTCTATCGTCGAACAAATAGTTCATAAATAACCTTTTCGTTGACACACTAATTTTTACTAAAAAAAATATATAATGAAACTATATTTTAATTTTAAAAATACCACGTGACATTAAAAAATATCTCACCGACCCCTCTAGACTCTGCCCAAATGAATAAAACCTAATTCTTTTCATATTCAGCCACAAAAATAGGTTTGAATCCGATCCAAGTAAAAAAGGGATTGAATTACCTTAATTTGGATGAAATCCGGATGGAGTCTGAATGATTAAAACAATGTGTGTTTTTAAAACTTAGAAAATTAATTTTTAGAACATTCTTTTAACTGAATTTATTTACGAAAAAGATATATATACATCATTTGTTAGAGAACAAAGATACATATACACCATTTATTATAAAATAGAGTATATATACATCATTTATTAAACATCGAGAATAATATACACAATTTTTTTACTAAAGAATATATTTGATCTGAATCCTATAAATAAATGGTATATTTATCCCTTTTCCCAACATAAAATAATAATGTAGGCACTAAAGTTTTTGAATTTTCATCTACCTTCCTATCATTTCCCTCCTATTTCCCTACTTAACTAGACAATATAAAAAAAACAACTCTTTCCCCCATAAGATAAAATAATAATGAAGGCTACAAAATATATGCTTATAGACTATAGTATCATCTTTATTTTATGTTATTACCAGATATACAATTCCTGGTTAAATTTTTTCTACAGGCACAATTCAGGCATCACTTTGGTTCCTGACAAGTCTTGGTCATTGTAAAGTACTTCTATTAATGTCACCAATGAAAAATTTCCTCAAATTTTGACCAAAATTATGTCAGCTCTTTACTCACCATTTTGTCTATGACTTATTTTATCTCATTTTATATGACCTACTAGTTTTTAGTCAATTTTTAATAAAAATATATTTTTTATATTAAGTAATAATTAAATTTAAAATTTTTTATTTTACCTATGATAAAATTATTTATATTCATATAAATGTATGTCACTATTTGAATCACGAATTTAAAAAATGTTTCTTAAACTTCATGTTGAGTTAAACTAACTAATAGCAAACCTAAGATTGTTATTAAGGGGTATCAGTTACGAGGTCAATAGGATTAAAACACACAACCTCAATAAATTATTGTAACAACTTAATCACTAGACTAAACAGTTAACTTGTATAAAAAATGTCAATACATATATATATATATATATATTTAATAAGATTTGACCTTTATATACAACATCATTTTCAGAGAAATTACTTAATAGGTTTGATCGAATAATCAACGAACTCATATAAAATGAAACTGAGTAACTTACCTTGTTGAGAAAGCTAGATTCTGACTAGCTTATAAGTTACAGTTGCAGAAAGAAAGAGGGCAAAAAGAGTGATTGGTGGGTACTTAAACTCAGCCAATGCCACAGATAAGTGAAAAAAAGAAGGTTCTTTAGTTGAATAACAAAAGAAAAAGTTGCTGCATTTTATTAAGTTTATCCATCTGAATCTTCATAAAACTTTCAAGTATTTGTTGTTATAATGGTTTTCTTGGAATTACAAAGTTTTTCTTTTTTTGAATCATAGAATAGAATAACCATTGGGCTTGCTTTTTTGTGACTCTTTTTTATGGAAATTGGAAGTGTAAATGCCATGTGGTGAGCTCAGAGGTCAGCACATGGCTTTCTCATACTTCAAAGTGTTGAAACAGTAGAGGGGTTTTAGAATTTCAAGAGAATCAGTGACAGAGGAAGACCACTAGATTAGTGTTAGAAAAACCAAAAAAAAATACATTTTTTTAGGTGAGTCTATGAAGAGGAAACAGCACATCAATTAATTCTTGTTTGTAATTCTTAAATCTCATTATTTATAACCAACTAAACCACTTGTTTTTCTTCCATTTTACCAAGTTTTTGTATGCACTTGACTCAAGGTAGTTGAGTGCTATATTTTGTTTTTCTGAATCTTGAATATGTATTGTTTGACACTTACTTATACACTCTCAAATCAAGATTGGAAGTGTCAATCATCTTGTTGATTGTTCATCAAAGTTTCCATTTTTCCCCCCTTTTCTTTATCCAACATTTAACTTTTTCAAGTGCTACCTGATTGGGTATAATAACTTTTCTCTTTTTGTTACCCTTATTTCTTTTGCAAAATCTTGAAAAAAAAAAACAAATCAAATGTCTTGTACTATGTCTCTTCTCAGATGCTCAATACCATGGATTGCAGTTCTGGTTCCCCCATACTTGTTATTTGCCAGTTTTTCAGGTTATGGGGTTGTTTCTATTTCCATCACAACTTCAGTTTTGGTTGTATCTACCATAGCTTTCACATTCTCAAAACAAAAACATAAAATCCTCAAGAAATCATCAGTCCAAGAAGAACCTCAAAATGTTAACTTTGGACAAGTTGAGGAAGTTTTATCACTCCAAAATCCAAGAATTGAAAAAGGGGTTGCTCAAAATGAGATCTTTGGACAAGTTAAGCAAGTTTTATCAGTCAAAAATCCAAGAATTGAAAAAGGGGTTGCTCAAAATGAGATCTTTAAACAAGTTGAAGAAGTTTTGTCAGTCCAAAATCCAAGAATTGAAAATGGGGTTGCTCAAAATGACAACTTCAAACAAGTTGAGCTAGTTTCATCAGTCCATAATCCAAAAATTGAAAAAGGGGTGTCTCAAAATGGCAACTTTGGTCAAGTTGAGCAAGTCTCATCAGTCCAAAATCCAAGAATTGAAAAAGGGGTGTCACAAAATGGCAACTTTGGTCAAGTTGAGCAAGTTTCATCAGTCAAAAATCCAAGAATTGAAAATGGGGTTGCTCAAAATGAGAACTTTAAACAAGTTGAGCAAGTTTTATCAGTCCAAAATCCAAGAATTGAAAATGGGGTGACTCAAATTCATGATTTATTCTCAGAAAGTGAGAGTCTTGGTGGCCCCTTATCTTCAAGTGAAGATTCAGATATTGAGTGGCCATTCTCAGGTGAGTTAGAACAGAGTCCACTATGCTCAGATGGTTCAATTTCTGATGAAGAAAGCCTTATTGAAATAGCACTTCCAAGTGGTCAATTTGTAAAAGATACTCCCAAATTTTCTTTTCATCAACAACACCACCAAAAGGTAGTATTTGCAGATTTAGTACCACAATCCATCTTTCAACAACATTGCTTCATGGATTTCTTGGCAGATATAAGTGATGTCTATGAAGAAGACAACTTGATAGAGATTGACATATCCATGGGATCCATCAAATGTTCAGGATTTGAGATTTCAGCATAAATGTGGCTATAATTTAAATTTTCTTGATGTCTACTTGTCTAATACTAATTTGTTTTTATCAAGTTACCGATCAGAATTGTGGTAAAGTGATGAATACTCTTTCATCTCATTGAAAATCAAATGGTTTCAGGTTCGAGCTCCTGAATACAGAGTCATCTTTGTTAGCGAACGAGATCATTTCTGAAGTTTTTTATGGTGGTGGACTGATGAATACTCTTTCGTAGTTAATTAAGAGGTTTTGGCTCGGAATCCTAAATATAAAGTCGAATTTGTTAGAAAGTAGGAAAGTTTCTCAAGTTTTTTTTATCCTTGATGGATTTTGTGCTAGCCAAATTACATTTTCTATGGTTGTGAACAGTGAAGTTTGTGCTTGCTAATACATTGAATTTGCCCAATGAAAAGAGACTTTGGATACCAATCATATTTGTTTTATCTTAATGTACATTAAAGTGTTCTTAAAAGTTTAAAAGATCATGTTCCTAGGCAAATAAATAAATAAAGATTATTCTATTTCCATTTCTTTATGTCTTAAATCTTCTTTTTTTTGCTGTATTTGGCTTATCTTAGTATATTCCATTTGTTGAATCATATCTTAATCTTAGGATCTACATCACATGTACTGATCCTGTTGTAACATTTTCTTGATTTTCATTTTTGACATTTCAGATACACCAAGGAGTGTTAACTAGTCAATTTGGATAAACTTAAAAAGAAATAACAAACTAAATTCATTTTTAATAATCACAGCTCCCTTTTTTAGATTCAGATGATAATAACTTTGATTTATATTTTATGATATATTTTTTTATTAATATGCAAAAAAAGAATAAAATTTATATTAATTTTGTATAGTTTCTTAATATCGAATTAATGTAATTTAATTTAATTTTAAAAATTTGTAAAATTGTTTTTCAAAAAGCGCAACATAATAATTAAAAGTAAACAAAAAGAATAGCTTTTAAGTCAAAAAATAAAAAAATAAATTTTAAATGACGGTAAAAAAAATAAAAAGTAGGGTTAGTCTTAGTTTTGACTACTTTTAATTTTAAACTTTTCTTAAAGTCATTTTAAATTTTATATTAAGTTATTTTTAATTTTATTAAAATCTCTTAAAAGCTAAAATTAATTTTTAAAAGTAAATTTAACCATCTTTTAAATCCGTCCAAATAGGCTCTAGTTCAAATTTTCTAAACATAAAATTTGCGTATAACTTGTTACTTATTGGACTTTCTTAATAGACTCGTTATTTCCGTGGTTCAAGAACCAAGCTCTATAACTCAATTCTTATAGATAGATAGAAGTGAGTATGTTGTCTTTCAAATTACCCTATGATTGCGTGTATTGTTTTTGATAGAGTGGGGTTGATTAAGGTCGAATCATATTAAATCACGCTTCTGGTAAAAAATAAATTGGCTAGAATTTGAATAAAATAATATTTTGTCTATGTTATTTTATGTTTTTGAACATTTTTAACGTGTAAACCTTAATATCTTTTAATAAAAAATAAAAAAAAATCAGTTTTTTTAAATAAAAATGATATATAGACATTTTAAATTTCTAATTAAATTCTCACTAAATTTTCTGATCATTTAGCATTATTCATAAAATGCATTTTTTACCCAAAGTGATTGATCTTCTTGGAAAAAACGATATCTTAGTCCATAATTTTGAGGGATTCATAGCATGACAAATGTTCGATCCAATTTTAATGTTTATTTAGGGAAGAACAATACAAAGTGTGACACTTTAACAATTTAGGAAGGTAAAGGGGTTGGGGTCACAAACGGTGGCTGAGCCAGAAATTTCTTAAAGGGTGTTCAAAACTAACAACTTGTTATGTTAAGGGTGTCCAAAACAGGTTATTTAATCATTTCGTATATCATTTTACTTGTATATATGCTATTTTTTTCTCCGACGAAGAGTTTCCAATCGAACACCCTTGACGCTATATGGCTACGCCACTGATCACAAACATGGCGGAGTAGTAAATAAATAATTATCTCAAAACCATTTATATATAATTTAGCAAAACAAAATAGGAATCAGAAGGGTGGGGAGTTGGGTGGCGGGAGTGGGATAATTAAGGGTTAGGGGCAACAAACATAGAACGTCAGTTATAAAACTTATTTCCTACTTCCATTAAAAAGTCATTTTCCTTATTTTTAAGAGAAAACGTTTCCAAAGATTTTGTCCAATCAAACATGAACAAATAAGAAAATATTTTTTCTTCGAACCAAACATACCGACCCGGAAACGGAATGGACCGGAACCTCTGGTTCAAGGAAATATTGGGCCGTCCGGTCTGAGAGATTTCTCTCTCTTTTCATTAAATATGGGCTTTCATGTAGCCCAAATGTTCTCACTAACTCAATAACAACATTCTTAACATCATATTGCAATAAAAATCAACTTTTTTTTTCTCGTAATTAATGTTTTATGTTATATTTTATCTCTCTATAAATTTTTTTTACTTATAATAGCAACAACCATCCTTATAACAATTTTATTTTGTAAAATTATCCTTCTATAACATAATAATTAACCATTTTTGTAGGAATAAAATCTCTTAGATTATTATCTCAATAATAGATTTAGAAATTTTGACCAACCATTTTGATACTTCAATGCATTATTTATAACAAGAATATTATCATATGAATATCTATATATATCTATTAAAAGATTTATGTTCTTTATATAAAATGTGATTTTATATGTTTTAGTTATAACTACCAATCACTATGATAGCTAAGATAATTCAAAACTACCAAAATTGTTATAAGAATATTTAAGGGAAAATTGTATATAATAGCAAACTAATAACCTAAAATAAATGGAGTAACTAGAGTTTGATTTAATTGTGCTCCATAGCAAACGTTTGCAAAAAATTGTCAGGCGCCTCACTCCCAAATATCTCGCTTGCCACTCTCCTCCAGTCTCTCCCTCGCTTTCTCACTTTTTATACAAACACAAGTGTATAAAAATTGTTTCTAATTGTATAAAGCAGAGAAAAATTGTATAAATACATATATTTTTGTTCCCCTCTCTCCCCTCTTCCAGATCTCGCTCGCCAGTCTCCCAAATTTCGCTCGCCACCCTCGCATTTCTCACTTATACAAACAGAAGCGAAATGTATAAATTGCATTTCTGTTTGTATAAAGCGTGAGAAAATTGTATATACACATGCAAGTACATATATTTTCGTCCTATAAACTTATAGTTATACAATAAAAATACTCCCTGCCCAGTTTCTTTTGCCTTTCTCTCTTTCTCATTTTATACAATTTTCACATTGTATCTAATTTCTCTCTTTCTCGTTTTATACAATTCGATTCAATTGTATATTCCTTGTTAAGTCTCTTTTGTCTTTCTCTCTTTCTCATTTTATACAAATTCAAATTATATATAATCGTTCTATACACTTATAATAATACAATTCGTTTTATACACTTCGTTTTCATACAGTTCTCTGCCCAAATGTCTTCCTCTTTCTTGTTTTATACACTTCGTTTTATACAATTTGCTTCAACTGTATATGTATAGCGAATTATACAGTTTCTGTGTTTGCTATGGAGGGCAATTATACAAACTTTGCTGTAACATACAAATATGAATTTTTTATTTGCTATATGTGAAAGTTGCCCAATATTTAATTGCGTAAAAGACTACGAGAAAATAAAAGAGACATAATTTGCTGATTTACAAACGATTCAGATTTAGAATGGGACGGATTTAAATATATACTGATATAAGACGAAATAAAGTAGCATAAATAAAATAAAATCTTTTACGGGTGTGATACGCAAGAATTTAAATCTTTTAATTTATATATATAATATAAAATATCTTTTCATGACCACAATGACTTAATGGGCTAGAATTTAAACACCAAAGCAACTATATATAAAAGATATATGGTTGATAATGATTATTTTTTTTTTACAACTAAAAATGACTTCTCTCGAATTATTTTTATATTTTTATAAATTATTTTCTTATTTGAAAAATATGTAAGTGGTCTAAGTTATTAATATTTCTAAAATAATTTGCGTATAGAAAGTGTCCAAACCAAAAAAACATCGTTTTTCTTGTTGTAATATAATATGATTGAGACACTTTTATTTAGAAAATTATATATGTGTTTAATATGAAAAAAGAAAATAGCTAAAGAAGGAAAAAGGTAGAATACATTGAAATATCTGAAATTTATTCGTAAATCGAATTATTTCCATTATTTTTTTATTAAAAATAATTACATTTGTTTTCAGGAGATTATTATAGCGACAACTTAACTACTCAAATTATATTACTACACTCTCTTATTTATACACATCAGTTTCAATTAATCCCATAAGATTTTTGCATATTTTAATTGATATTGATACGTATAATTAAATGAGAAAAATATATCTCGTGTGATTAATTTATTTTTATGTACAAGTGCTTATAGACACGCATAGAAACTTTTTCAATTAAAAATATGTAACAATTTTTTTTTAATCATATTTGACAATTAAGTTGAACCATACTATATTTTAAATATATTTAAATAAAAATTAATTGACAAATTTAGAAAATTAGGAAGAAGCTAAAATCCAGGTAGGAATGAAATATAATATTCTTTGCTGCTTATTAAGGCTGTCCCCATCTTTCTCTCTACCGACACTCACTATTTCTATTTTTTTAAATTCGATTTTACGTCTTGTATTTGATATCTGTATTGAAATTCGATTAATTTAAAGTTATATCACATAGGATTAGAATCTCAATTGGGATAAATCACTCTTTATTAAAAAAAAAAAAAAAAAAGTTGTACTCAAAGCTTAAATTGAAACATTTAATTAAGAAAAAAACAACTTCATCAAATTTTGCCAATTCTCTTTGGTGAAGATGACGTGGACTACTACTCTCTTCGTCCCATATTAGATTAACATATTTTCTATTTTATTGTATGATGATTAAGAGATTATTAATAAATTGATCACTTTATTATATTTCCCTTTATTCATATTAATTATTGTACATAAAAATCAGTTAGAAAAAGTATACGTAAAGTTAGGAATAGCAAGTATTGATAATTAATCATATTTCAAAGGTCATATTAATGGTGAGGATAAAATAAGAAAAAATTAATTAAATTTATTTTTCAGATTTAATATGTACGTAATTAAGTACTATAATATAACTATTTTTAGTAAATTGTGTATCAATATAGGAAGGAGGAAATACTTTCTCTTATAAATACATAAATTAGTGATCAGTTAATATAAATAATTGTTGGTATTGTTTTTTTTCCTTTGTTATTTCTAATTAATTGTTTGGACAATGAGATGTGAAGACAGTCTGGAAACCATAGAGGAAGACAAAGAATGGACCCCTCCTACCTGCTCATCATCAAAAAATACTCCTAATATTAACACACAAATACAATTATTGGTAGCGGAATCAGAAATTTTATAAGATTATTGAAGTGTGACAGCTAAAATAAAACAAAATATTTTTGTGGTGTTTGAGGTTCAAATTCAAAACTTGATTCAAAATACTCATTACTATTGCAAAAACATGACTTTTGCTAAGGACGTCCAATAATTTTAAATCTATATTCTATGAATGCAGAATCTGATATATATATATATAACGTAATTTTTCGATAAGTGTGTCCAGTTGAATCAGGTAGCTATAGGTCCGCCCTGCCCCCCCACACAAGCATAAAATAAAATAAAATAGAAAGAAAAAAAACGTCTACTCTTTATTTTTTTTTCATATTCCATTAGTTCACTAGAGAAATAAGTTTCTTAAAAAATAAAGTAAATGAGCTCTCTAATGAAAGTGTGGGTATACTCTACTAATGACATTCCACGTTGATTGTATTATTCCCACCCTTCAACACATCTCACCTTCACACATAACATTCATCCTTACCATCTAATAAGTTCAGTGGCGGAGCTACAATTTTAATAAGAAAGTTCAAAATTTGATAATTTTTTCTGTCGAAAAGGGTTCGAATTAACCCTAACAGGCTCCGCCCTTGCCTATAACTAACCTATTAGCTCAATGGGCTCCATCTTTTATATTATTTATCTAAATTATATATAAATACTTTTAAAATAATTTCTTTTACTTATCTATCAAATAAAAAAAATAAGATTTAAAAAATTATATTCTTACAAAATATTTTTGAAATCACACAGGGACCTCCTGCATGTGTTTGAGGACCCACTCTCTGATCCTGTCATTCCAAAATTTTTTAACATAAATACATAATTTTATTAGGTGGATTAGCTTGGAGAAGATGGATGTTTCTTCTTAAGGGGAATTGCTGTAATCAGACCTAAATTGAAAGGTTAAGAATGAGTTACGAGCGATCGGTGAAGTCAGAATTTTTATTAATTTTTTTAGGGAAATAATTTAATATCTGCCTACTCTATCCATGGTGAGGAAAAACACTTAAAGATAATTAGGTTATACTATCCTTATTTCATTTTGTTTAGCTTACAATATATATAAGATTCTTTTTTTATCAACGAATATATCACAATTTTAAAATTAAAGATTCACAAGTTAGTATTTTATAAAATATAGTAATTTTTCATATATTTATTTTCTTAATGATTTTATATAGAGAATCCTTGGTTCAATTGAATTTATGCTACATCCATCTATGCTCCCTAGCATTTAATAAGTGCCATTTTTGAAAACACAACTAGTAAAATTAATTATAGTGCACGTGAAGAGTTATGTTAGGGAAGTCTTTTTTTTCATCAGTATTCAGTATTCTTTATATTGAAATTAGATTAAAATATAAATTTATGTTCGAAAATTTCATATTGAGAAGGTAAAACACCCATAACAAATGAGATTTCATAGTTGAAGGAACTCTAACTCGATCCTGTTAAGGACCATGAATGAGTACTTACCATTTTACTATAATTCTTGCTGGTTATGTCACTAATAATCTTTAGTGGAAAGCTTAATCGCCACTAAACATATGTTTTAGTGGTAATTAACACTTTTTTTAAGTGTCTCTGAAGCCTATAACGATATTAAATTTAATGACAATTAATTAATATCGATTAATACGTTGATACTCACTGTCAATATATATATGTTAAAAAACATTAATATATAGTCAAAATTAATTACCTATTAACAAATTTTATTCAAATTTTAAAATATAATGTACATGTAATTTACTATATCAAGCGTCAAGAAGTTTTGAGCTGTAAATGTGATTCTATTCAAGTTTTTCATAAACTTTTCCTCCACGTGACAAAGTCAAATTAAGTGATATATACACCTTGCAAAAATTAGAAATCACTTTACTTCACAATACTACTAAGATATTCTCCTAAAGTCACAAATGGTTTTCTTTTTACTCAATATATATTCGATACTTATTTGGAATATTTTTATTTTATTTGATATTTGATATTTATTTTATGTCGGTTTACTTTGGCTTTATGTTTTTATTAACCAATTTTCTAAGTTTGAATTATTGTTGTACGAATATGTTTTACGTGGTAGGATCAATTGTGAAATCTTTGAGAATTCTCTTTACCTAACCTTAGAATAAAAATTCATTATTTGTTTGGTGTATTTGTTTTGTGTGATACGACTAAATGTCTTTAGAAAATTAATCAAAATTGACTTGATGATAATTTGTATACATAGCATGATAAGGACATTACATCTATTGATAATTAAACTATATTATATAATATATACTATGCAATTGGAATTTGGAGCTGGATACAACTAATTAATTAAGTATTTAATAATGATTTTCGATCTTTTCAGTTATTAATATAAAATTTTAATTTTTGCAAGGTGTGTTACTTCACAAGTAGTAATTAAGTTCTATTAAGATATGTGATATTAAATACGCTTGATTAGTGTATAAATTAATGTTTAGAGAAATTAAGCAAATGTGATTAGAAGAACACTTTAAATATTTAAAAAGTTGATTTTTAAACAGTGTTGGACTTGGCGTGTTGGGGAGCAAAAAGAATACTAAAGTAGTATTGGCCAATCTATTCACCTTTTCTCTTTTAAATTTCTTGTTTGTTTGTTTCTACTTTTACATAATATTTTATCCACTAAAGTTTTATCAAGTTAAAAAGGAACTTCCACTAGCAATAGATTATTTTAAAAAATTTATCAATGTAATTTTTGTATATTTAAAGGGTAAACATGTTTTTATACCATATGAGAAAAGATAATATGACTTGTAAGAAGTAGTCTACCTCATGTTGTGACCTAAATTTTTGAAAAATATATTCGGTATGAAAATAAGTTTCTTAAAAAATGAAAGAATGATTTTTTTTGATAAAAGTAAAAAAAAAACATGTTTTATAAGTGATATTTCATATTAATCGTGTTTGTTCACCCTTCAACAAACCTCATCTTCACGCTCAACTCACCTTATAACCCCCATTTCACATGCCTACTCCACCTCAAAATATATTTCTTTACTTACATATCAAATATGTTAAAATAAATAAAAAATTCACTTGTTTCCTTGAAAGACATATTCATTTATACCTAACACAATAGACAAATTAGTTTTTATAGTGTTATATGTCATCAAAAAATGAATGGAAATTTTAGATGGTTAGGATCAAATACTCTCATATCAAAAGTTATAGTTCATAATAAATGTGTAGCTTTGTTTCGTAATTAAATCCATACCTAATAAATACTATGTTCGATAATATCTCTGACCCGAATCACTTTAATCCATCATAAATTTAGGTCAAATACATAAACATGTCTTTAAATTTGTTGGGTTTTCCCCTCAGGTACCTCAATTATGTTATTTTCCTGTTGAATCACCCAAATTTTGTTCCTTTTAAACATCGATGGTTGATGTGGAACCAGATTTTGTGAGGGATACTAATAGAGGATACATATATTGTTCTAAACTCATTAATTTAATTGATAGTGAAAATATTCGAGAATGATTGTGTTTTACTAAAAGTCATTTGAACACATTAGAAAACAAATGATACTAACACACCGTTTGAATTAAGGGTGATTCAATGATTCAACAGGAAAATGACGTAATTGAGGTACATGAGGGAAAAACCCAACAAATTTAAGGATTTGTTTATGAGTTCAGCCTAAAATTTAGGCATAATACATGATTGTGCCCTTTAACTTGGCTTCGAATCACATTTACACCCTTTAACTTTGGGTGTGTACAAGTAGACACTTAAACTTGTATAAAGTTGAACAGATAAACACACGTGTCCTACATGTCATTTTTTATCCTACGTGTATTATGCCATGTAGGACTCATGTGTTTATTTATTTAAAAGTTGGATAGGTAGAGTGTCTATTTGTACATTATAAAAGTTAGAGATCAAAATTAAAATTTAAAATCAAATTTAGAATGCAATATATATATTATGCCTAAAATAGAACAAGAGTTTAAGTTTTTTAATTTCGCAGGACCTATAAATTAGTATTTTTATTTTTGGGGATGTGACCCTTTCTTGAACCCTCCTGGATCCTTTTGTCAATTTATATGAATTAAAGTTTTAATAATTAATTAAAATTTCATTTGATTTACATATTGAATTGAACATTAAGATATATTAATTAAAAACAATACAATATCATTGTGTATATATATATACACACACCTCTATAGAAACACTGCTATATCTCTTTTTTTTAACCTCTTTCTTCTCTTTAAAAGAACAAATCTCCATCTCTCCACTCTCGGCGGCAAAAATGAAGGTCTCGCCGGCGGTACCACTTTCCGTCACTCTTCTTCTCTTCCTATTTCTCTCCACCACCACATACGCTCACAACATCACTAAAATCCTCGCAAAACACCCTGAATTCTCCACCTTCAACCATTACTTATCCGTTACACACTTAGCTGCTGAAATCAACCGCCGACAGACCATCACTGTCTGCGCAATTGACAATGCCGCCATGAATGTTCTCCTTGAAAAACACCTCCCTACTTATACTCTCAAAAACGTCCTTTCTCTCCACGTATTCGCCGATTACTTCGGCGCCAAAAAACTCCATCAAATCACTAAAGGAAGTACCCTCACCGCCACAATGTTCCAAGCTACCGGCGAAGCTCCGGGAACTTCAGGGTACATCAATATCACAAATATGAAAGGTGGGAAAGTAGGTTTCGCTAATGAAGACAACGACGGCCATTTCGCTGCTACTTTCGTTAAATCCGTCGTGGAAATGCCGTACAACATCTCCGTTATTCAAATCAGTCATATTCTCACTTCCGCCGCTGCTGAAGCTCCGGTAGCTGCTCCAAGTGACCTTAACGTCACTACATTAATGGCGAAACAGGGATGTAAATCATTCTCAGATCTGTTGAAATCTCACCCAGATGTAGCCAAAACCTTCGCTGAAAATGTACAGAGTGGGTTAACAGTGTTCTGCCCCACCGACGGCGTAATTACCGCCTTTATGCCCAAATTCAAAAACCTAACAAAAGACGGCCAAGCTTCATTACTACTGTACCATGGAATCCCTGTTTACAATTCCATGGGGATGTTGAAATCCAACAACGGATTAATGAACACTCTAGCTACTGAAGGTAAAAAAAAATACGATTTCACCGTACAAAACGACGGAGACGATGTGAAATTGGAAACGAAAGTTGTTACAGCAACCATCTCCGGTACATTATACGACGAAGAGCCGTTATCCGTTTACAAAGTCGATAAAGTTTTACTCCCCAGAGAATTATTCAAAGGAACTGTAGCTGAAGAACCAGCTCCAGCTCCGAAAGGTGCAAAGAAAAAGAAGAAGAGCAGCAAGGGAGGAGACGATGATGTTGACGACGACGGTGCACCGGAGCCCAGCCAGGACGACGATGAAGATCCGGCGGATGATTCAGCAAATTTGAACTTTGCTAATAATGTGAAGAGTAGTGGATTGTTTGTTACAGTTGTAATTAGCATTATTTGTGTTGCCATTATTTGATAATAATGGAACCATAATGTTATTTTGGCTTGCACATAGATATATTTTCTTTTTTTAAAAAAATTGTTTTTGAAAGAGTTTTTTTTGGTATTTAATTTTGATTGGATTGTGCAATTGCATTTTTTTTTTATCCACATTGTAATTTGTATTTGAAAAAAAAAAATACAATAAAATTGCGTCTTTTTATACCGTTTAATTTATTTGTTAGCATTCAAATACTTAATTGTTGATGATAAAAGTCTTATTCAATTTTATACTAATTTTATCTTTTACTCTGAAAAATGAAAAAATGTTATTATAAAGAGATTTAACGATGCGAAAGGGCAAAATAATAGCAATTTCTCATGTGTCGGTGTGAAGGATTTATTTTTATTTTTATTAATTTTTTTTTTTGCTTTTTGATTAAAAGAAAAGAAAAGAATATATATATGATCTTCTTTTTTCCTCTTTAGGTTTGCATAAATAATGTGAAGTACCAAACAAAGGAATAAAGCCGTTTTATTTTTATTTATTTTAGCTTTTTAGACTTTAATGATACGATGACAGATTAATATTATTTTATGTGTTAAATAATTGGAAGTTTGAATGATGCAATTTGGAATTATAAAATCATATACTTGAATAATTGGTATATGACGAGATTTAAACGTGGCATAGTGTCGGTGCTTTTTATTACTGTAAAATTTTATTTTATTATAATGTTTTTTTGAATCTTGGAGTATTGAATTTAATAATTTGGGGTTGGTGATTCTGCTGTATTAATGACTAGTTGGCCAATAACATTTTCTCCAAGAAAAGACGACCTACATGTTAAATCATCCAGCTAATAAATTTCACAACTCACATGATAAAGTACCCAAGACAAATAAGTCTATTAATGTTAGACTCATTAGTTATATTTATTTAAATATTTTAAGTTATCGTTTGATCATAAATATTTAAATGGTAAATATTATTTAGGTTAAAATCTGGATGAAATTTCATCATGTGTTTGGTCATAGTATTTGAGAAATATATATCACTTTTTTAGAAAAATATGATTTATATCCATAAGATTTAAAAACATTAAAACTAACCATAAGTTTGTATTACAAGTCAACTGAATATTTGTTACAACAATAATAAATAGCATGTGGTAATTTGGAGTTAGTGCAACAAACATCATTTCATACATCGTGAAGTTGACAAAATACATGACTGTTTTTTTATCTTGAACGGATTGTTCATCATTTTCTTCAATAACCATATCATCGTTTAACATTCACCGGATATTTCATCACTACTTTGAAATTAACGTAAAAAATTATGTAATACAACGTATGCAACAACTATAGAGGTTGTGTTTGTAAAAGGTAAAAGTTTGGAGTAAAATTTTAATTTTTAAAAGATCCCAAATAATGAGATTTGACCCAAATACTAGAAAAACTAGTATTTGGAAATATGGGAATTTGCCAAAAATACTTGCTAAATAATGACAAGGTGTATGGACAAACACTATTTGTCAAGTTTTTTCCCAAATATTATTTGAGAATCTATGGCCAAACGGCCCTAAATTGTTTATATATTTTTAGTATATACATGAGATTAATAACTTTATAGTTATCTTAACAAATCTTTAGTTGATAGCCGCATTGGGGGAGAACCGTATGTACGATTTTTAGGGAGATCTGATCGAAAAATCGATCGACGCCCACCCGATTAGAGGGACTGAGAAACTAATTGACGTCTATACTTAAAGAAGGATACACATTTATATGATTAATTTATCCACGTAACGAACATTTGAATGAATATATTATTATGTTCATCAGATGCTCAATTGATAACATGTTATTATAAATGTCTAAATAAAATTTATTGATAAGTTAAAAGAATTCTCAATGTGTTAAATCACTATTATTACGTATATATAGTGTAATTTGTTTTAATTAATTAATGTTGTAATGGAGAGTATAACTAATGTTACGAGAATTATTTCGTTATATAACTTTCTTTTTACTCTCCTTCGTTTGCTTTTATTTGTCATAGTTTTCTTTTATAGAGTGAAATGATAAAATCTTTGACTAACATTTTATGATATATTTTTTCATCATATTGATATGCAAAAATTGCAATTTATAGTACTCTTTGTATAATTTTTGAATATGTAAAGTTTTTATTTAAATATCAAATTAATATAATCTAATTTAACTTTGAAAATTTATCAAATTGACTTTCGAAAGCGCAACATAACAAATAAAAATCGACAGAGAGTAATTCTTTCTTAATCAATTTAGCCTCGAAATATGAGAGGTGTGTCCATTCCCATGATTGTCAAATTATTACTATAGAAAAGGATCAAAAGTACCCTTAAACTATTCGAAATAGTTCATATATACCCTTAAACTTTATTTTGGCTCAAAACAATCCTTTTCGTTATACAATTGGGTCAAAAGTACTATTCTTATTAATGGAAGTTGTTAAATGCCACGTGGATGTCATATGGATGCCACATTGCATGCCAATAGGATTCCACTGCCACGTAGACTAAATAGAAAGAGTCAAAAATACCCTTAAACTATTCGAAATAGCTCATATTTACCCTTCAACTATATTTCGGCTCAAAACTACCCTTCCTGTCAAACTATTGGATCAAAGGTACCCTTCTTATCAATAGAAGTTGTTAAATGCAATGTGGATGCCACATTGCATGTCAATAAGGTTCCACTACCACATAGACTAAATCCATAAATTCTAATCACTTCCCCCCTCATTTTATTATTTCAGAGATGATATATTCACCCGTTCTCCCTCATTTCGCGGCTAGGGTTTCATACTTTTCTTTGTGGCTGAGTTTCAAAGTAGATATTCATGCTTGTAGGTTAGTAAATATTTTTTCTTATTTTATTATGTTTACGATTTCAAAGTATGATAGTTAGGATTTCAAAACTTTTCCCTAATTTCGCAGCTAAGGCTTCGTAGCTTTCTTGGGGCCTGAGTTTCAAAGTGGATATTCATGGTTGTAGGTTAGTAAATATTTTTTCTTATTTTATTACATTTACGATTTCAAAGTATGATAGTTAGAATTTCACAACTTTCCCGTCATTCGCGGCCAAGGTTGCGTAACTTTCTTCGGAACTGAGTTTCAAAGTGGATTTTCGTGATTGTAAACACAATAAAATAAGAAAAAAATTTCTAACATATAACCACGAATATCCACTTTGAAACCCAGCGATGAAGAAAACTGTGAAACCTTAGCCGCGAAATGAGGGAGAAGGGGTGAAATCGTTTCTAGAAAATAATGAAATGAGGGGAAAATGAGTAATTAAGATTTAGGGATTTAGTCAATGTGGCAAATGTGGAATTTAACAACTTTCACTAATAAGGTCATTTTTGACCCAATAGTTTGACGGGAAGGATAGTTTTGAGCCGAAATATAGTTTAAGGGTAAATATGAGCTATTTCGGATAGTTTAAGGGTATTTTTGAACCTTTCTATTTAATCTACGTGGCAGTGGAATCCTATTGGCATGCAATGTGGCATCCATATGGCATCCACATGGCATTTAACATTTTCCATTAATAAGAAGGGTACTTTTGACCCAATAGTATAACGGAAAGGATAGTTTTGAGCCAAAATATAATTTAACAATATATATGAGCTATTTTAGATAGTTTAAGAATATTTTTGACTCTTTTCCTGTTATTTCTATAACACAACTCGTTGAGCAAGAACAAATTTGGCGTGGATTATACTTATCTAATTTTAAGATTCAATGAGTTTTGGTTCTAACTTTGAGATTCAAATTGCAACTCCACATGTTAAATATTACTCCTTTGCTTATAACTTTAAGATCGCAAGTTCAAAAAAGTATAAAAAAAACATAATACACTATAGACCAAAATATTATGAACTTAGCTACCCTTAATCTTCTAGTTTTTTCTAGCTGAGTGATTTTGATAATATACGTAACTTATTAAAAATTTCACTATAGTAATTAACTAGTATTTTTTTTTTTTAGTAAACAATACTTCATATACATAACAAGTAGATCATGTAGCAAATTGCTAGTGATTGTAAAAACAGTACATCGAATTATCCAAACAAAAAAAAAGGAAACAAAGTGGAAAACATACATAAATATAATTACTTCAAACATATCCAAGAACCAAATATCAATATGGCTTATATATTGCCAAAACATTATATATGATCAAACAAACTAGAATCTTAATTCTTCCAAATGGAAAAATCTTATTACAAACATTATTCTTATTGCAAACATATGCATAAAGGATGAGTTTTTTATTATTATGAGTATCATATACTATATATTATTAGAGTATAAATAGCACTTCTTGGCAGAATGTCCACTAGTTGTAATAAGAGCAGAGAAGCCAGTGTATTGTTCCTCTTTCTTGGCTATACATATATTGGCTATCATTTTAGAGAGTTCACTTTGGTTCACCTTTGATTGACTTGCATATTCTTCCATTGACATCCACTACAAAAAAAAAAAAAAAAAACAGTTTCTACCTCAGTTTCATTTTACGTATCTTAGTTTTAATAGATACAGATATTAGAATAGTAGAAAGACTTTTAAATTTTATGATTTGAAATTAAACACGTGTGTAATGTATTAAAACGCACTTTGAATGTTATAGTCTTAAACATATACCAGATGAGATATTAGAATATGTCATTAACAATTGTTACTCAATTTAAATGTCTTATTATATTATTTCTGGTTTGTCTAAAAAAGAGTATCTCTCTTTCCATATCCAACATCTAATTACATGGTAAGTTTAAGGCCATAAGATTTAAAAGACTATATACATATCTTTAATTCAAGACAATATATAAGATTCAAAAATTTCTTTTTATTTCTTAAACTTCGTATTCAATTAAACAATAATACTCAAATTAGGACAAAGAAACTACTAATATATATAAAAGTTACGTTTTCGAAAACCAACTAAAAGGAAAGTACGACATATAAATTGAACCAGCGTGAGTAAATGTATATATATACCTTAGCTTCCTCAATCTCAGCATCTTGCTTGTTGATAGTGAAATTAAGTGGTTTCAACATGCATATGAAGAACAAATCTGATTTTCCAAAGAATGATTTGTGACTTTGTCTGCATGGAAATATTGTATTTTAATTAACTTATATTGACATTTTATCAAAATATAATTTACACTATACTTTCGAGTTTCAAATGATTGAAAAATGGATGGATATTCATACCTAAAGGCAAGAAGTTCAACAAATTCTGTCTCAATCTATAAAAAAAAAAAGGTTCTATATTAGTTTTCTAGCACAATATTTTATTTTATTTTTCAAAAAAAAAAAAGAGAAGAATTTAGTAGTGTATATATACTTACTCCTGTCTCTTCTTTCACTTCTCTAACGGCTGCCATACATAGATCCTCCCCCTACAATTAGTAAAATTCGTTAAAAAAAAATAAAATAATTCGCTACGAACTTCATCGCTAAATCACTAATAACTTTCTTAATAATAATATATTAGAACACTAAGTAGAATTAATCATTATATCAAAAATGATTATTAGCGACAACTAATTCTTAATTGTCACTCAATAAGTATTTTTTAGCGATGATTAATGTATATGTTCCTAAACTCTTTAGCGATATTGGTTCTAATGGCACCTAACTAATGTCGGTAAGACTTCAACACTCTTTGTTAATATTAATATTTAATGCTGCTAAAAATTATTTTTATTATAATAAATAACGAATTTTACTATTTAAACTTTAGATAATCAATCAATTTAGCTAATAAAATTCTCGTTCCGTTAGTAGATCTATGAATGGAAATGATTAGGAAAAAATTTAATACTATAAAAAAATGTGAACACATGCCAATGTCATAACAATAATAATATAAATTAAAAAAAAAAAGGTAATAATGAGAAAAAGGGAAAAAATATAAAAAAAATTTAACCTCATCAACAACACCAGTAGGAAGCTTCCAGGTCCCAGTCATATTTCCAGATTTCTCTTTAACTACAAGTACCTGCCAATGTCATATTTTAAATTAAATTTAAAAATATATCTTTTAACGGTAAGTTTTTTTATAAATTCTCTTAACATTTTGAATCATTCATTATTGTAACTTATATTATTCTTTACGTAGTTTACAAATATATAAATTTTATTTCAAAGAAATTAAAAATTCCATACGTAAATGCGCAGCTAAAGTTAAACTGTTTGACTTTCGAAAAACGAAAAGTGTCACATAAAATGGGACAAAAGGAGTAAATTTGCGCTCCATCAATCCACAATTGTTTGACTGGTATACTAAAAATAGATGTCCAAAATTAATTGTGAATTTACACAATCAAGAAATAATTAGTCATTTTTTTCAATTCTGCCCTTAATAATTACTCAATTTTGTTCAATTGAAAGGTTATGTAAACTTTTGACATTCTTGATATAGTAGGGTTATATTAATCGTATTACGACTTGTATTAAATTTTCCTTAAGGGGAGTGCATGACCTTACCTGACAAACATTTGTGGATAGAGGAAATATAATCGTATAACATATTTAAAGACCTTAATATACTTTAGCATGTTCGAAATCATAAATTTAAAAAAAAAATTATTTTTTCTTAAACTTCGTATCAAGTTAATTATATCATAATTAAAATTTTAACGAACCTGTCCATCTTGATCGAGGACGAAAGCACCGATACCAATACGATGAGAAGCATTAGCAGGAAAAGTATGAGGAATTTCACGAGGAATCCAATAAACAAGCATCAAATATGTTGCCTCTGCATGATGATACCAAAATCCCTCCTACATTTATTTAATTTATCATATTAATTAAGCATATATTTATATGAATTTAAAATAATCTAATCTTAATAATAAATTATGAGTTATTTTCATGAATAATTATACCTTTACTGCTGCATCAACAAGATGAGCAAGTTCTATAGGTAACTTAATCCAAACACCCTTCTTTCCCTGACCATCAAAATCAAAGGAAAAATAACAAAAATTAATTAAAATTAGTGAGATTTTCGTTATCGATGACTGGTCGATAATATAATTTAATTTGTTATAGCAGGTTATTCTATCTACTTATTATGTATTAGGAAGTTCAATTGAACAATCATGTCATGCTTAGTTTTTAAGTTGCAAGCGTTTGTAATTTAAATATTTGTTGAGACTCACTCATCCTCTTTAATGATAATTAGTAGTCCATATAAATATCAATTTATCACTGGTTCTAGGTTACTAGTCAATATGATTAAATAAATGAGCAACTGTCACATATAGCAAATACAAAAACTATATATATTTTTTATAGCTATAGTTTGCATAATTACGCTTCATAGCAAACTTTGCTATGCTATTTCGCTATACATGTATACGAAAGGTTGTAGTTGTTTCACTATACATATATACAAAAGGTTGTGGCTATTTCGCTATACACATATACAAAAGAAGCAATTGTATAATCTGTTTCGGTATACATATACAAAAGAATCAACTGTATAATTTGTGTTTGTATAAAGCGAGAAAGAGAGAAAGACAAAAGAAAACTGGGCAGGAGAAGATCGTAGTTGTATAATAATAAGTGTATAGGACGAAAATATATGCATTTGTATTTGTATATACAATTTTCTCTCCCTTTATACAAACACAAACTCAATGTATATATATATATATATGTAACGACCTGTTTAGTCGTTTTGAGCTGCAGATTTTATTTCTGGAAAAACTGGCTGAGACGACGGAACCCACGACGGACCGTCATGGGCACGACGGACCGTCGAGGGAGTCTCGTTCCAAAACACTTAGAATTCTGAAATTTGGGTACTGAAATCGACTCTCTGAACTTCGTAACGGAATGGCAGGACGGACCGTCGTGGGCACGACGGACCGTCACAGACCCTTTAGTGGAATTGAGTCTCTGAACTCTGTGACGGAGCAGCAGGACGGACCGTCGCAGGCACGACGGCCCGTCACAGACTGCGTAAATCCCAGGCTGGGTCGGATTTCTGTTAGTAAGTTAAGGGGCGTTTTGGACTAATCCTGCTTTAATTATAAAGTTAGTGGGTTAATGTTAATAAGTCTAATTACTTGGGGGTTAAAGGAGGTAACCTTGAGTTAATTAGTGGGATATTATTGCCGTCTTTATACTTAATTATATGCTAATTAGGGTAAAAGAAAGAGGATTTGGATAAGAAAAAGAAAAAGAACAGAAAGAGAGGGAGAACGAGTAGAGAGAGAGAGAGAAACGAAGAGGATAGCAAGGATTTTGAGGATTTGCTTGCTTGATCACGAA
>NC_028643.1:69093281-69100736 GCF_001406875.1 Solanum pennellii | reverse complement strand
CATGGACTAGCTTTTGTTTATTTTAGCTTCTTAGAGTACTCCTAGTTTAGTAATTTGATCATAGATGTTCTTGTGGTGATGACTTCCAGATTTTGGGGAATAATAGATGTTGAATTTTAGAAGTTATTGAACTGTCTTTTATTAATGAGTTTAAGTCTTCCGCATTACTTTCTGTTGATATTAAATTGAAATGTTAGGGTTTAGATTGGTTGGTTCGCTCACATGGGAGGGTAAGTGTGGGTGCCAGTCGCGGCTCGGTTTTGGGTCGTGACAATATATATATATATATATATTTGTGTTTGTATAAAGTGAGAGAGACGAGTGAGAGTGGCAAGCGAGATTTGGGAGAGTGACGAGCGAGATCTGGGAGGGGGAGATAGGGGAACGAAAATGTATTTATATTATAAAATTTTATCTCGCTTTATAACACAAACGGATTTTATACATTTGTGTTTTTATAAAAGCAAGAGAGGCGAGCAAGATTGCCAAGTGGCGAGTGAGATTCTACCAGGGAGAGAGACGAAAATAGCAACAGTCTGCTATGGAATACAATTAAATCAAACTATATTTATATATTTAATTTGAATTAATAATTTACTATTATAAACTCAAATATTACGATCGATTAAATATCAAATATATATAGATATATACCTTTATCCTCCAATGAGAAATGGAAGCCTTGAGCATAGTATGAAATTTAAGAAAATCCATAGACTCTTCTTTCTTCATGTTCACAATAACTCCTCCATAATTATCTTCAATTGCCTCAAATATTTCCATTTTCATGTCAATTGATGCCTCTTCAAAAGAATCCATTAATTATGAGCTTTTCAAACAACAAAAGAAAATATAATTAGGAAAAGAAATCTGAACTATTTAATTAAATGCTAATCATAATTAAATATGATATTTTTCTTTAAAAAAATAAGTAAAGATATATACAATCAAATTCGTTGCATGCCCCTCACTACTTCTTAGGTTAGACTCAGTTCTAAAGAATCTTTCCAAGAGCAACAAATATATTGTAAAATAAGCTATAGCTTAAATCGTACTCGATAATATTTAGAGACAGATTTAAAATTTTTATAAAATTTGATTCGAAATTTACCATGCATATCCAAATAAGTAAGATGATCTTTTAAATTATTATATTTTTAATATACGAGATTCAGAATTTAAATTTTATAAAATCTAATTCGAAATTTACCATGCACAACCAAAAAGGTAAAGAAGATTTTCTAAATTTGTATATTTTTGACATACTATAAGATTTTGGTGGATATCTGGCTATTAATAATAAAATGACAAATTTAAAATTAAATTATTTCTAAATATAAAATTTTCTCTTAACAGATTAAATATTGTGACATATAAAATGAAACGACGAGAGTAATATGGTCTAGTACCTCAGAGTATATGGTAAAATTGGATATGATTTATTATGAAAATTTTAATGAGCTGATCAAATGACACGTGGAGACGCATATGCAAATCAGTAGAGAAAATAAATAAAAATTACAAACTTTCATAAGTATATATATTTGCAAAATACTTGAAACTATTTTAAGTTATAAACAACTAGGAAATAAGTTTTTGTTAAGCTAATTAATCAAAGTGACAATAATTTAACGTACCAATTAGCAAAATATATGAGAAATTGATTTAGAGTAGCTTGAAAAATATTGTAATTAAAATGCCTTATTTATACAAGCTGGATAGATGGAAAAAAATACATAATTTTTGAATGGAAATTAAGAAGAAATTTACATGGCAAGAAACACATTTCTAACGGTCGTCTTTTAGCTAATTATATAGTTTAATATTACTTTCCTCCGATTTACTTTTTCTTGTCCATTAAATATTTCAAATATAAATGTTTTTTTATTTATAAAGTACTTTAACGTATTAAAAAAAGATGGTTATTTTTGTCAACATTTTTAACTTTTAACTTTTCATATGATATGTTTAAGATCCTAGTGAGCTGCATCGACGAATAATAAGTCGGAAAATTATGTTTTTTAGCATATATTTCCCGTGGTGGGGATACTTAGCGCATTAGTTATTTATTTTCCAAATTATTTTTTTAAATATGAGTATTATAGTAATTGTACTTAATTTATCATATCAATTTTCATTTCTTAAAAATATATAAAATTTAATGTGAACAAATAAAAATGAACGAACGCAAAAAACAATACTTTGTATATCACATGGTCGGACATAACTTGGTATTTGTTCATACATGAAGTAGAAAGAGTCAATATAAATATGACAAAGTAAATTAGCACTAAGTCCAATAATTAAAGGCGTGTTGATTGGTACAAATTAAACTATATATACGTCAATAAAACGTATGAATCTTGCGTCCAATGTATTATGTATATGATATGATGTTAACAGGGGGGATCTACATGCACCCACGAGGGTTCACGTGCCACTCGATAACTTTTTTTAAAAAAATTATGTATATATATATATAAATTATTAATAAAATGTACATATATTTAATTGTGTATCTTAACAATTAAAAGTTATTTTGGGTGCACTGGTTAAACGCACCAGCTTTTTGTGTGACTGCGCGAGTTTGATCGCCAGTGGAGACAACAATCTTTTAACTTTGAATTTGAAAGCCTTTTCTTTGAGAAAAATGGTCAAAATGGTCCTTAAAGTATGAGAAGTGTTTTATTTTGATCGTTAATACATTTTGCATGATCCATATAGTCCTTAATGTATTTTGCATGATCTATATAGTCCTTAACTCTGAGTTTCACTAAAATATAAATCCAAAAGCTTTCTCGTTTCCCTTCTAAGTCAAAAGCTTGTTTAATTTTCTCCTTCTTCATTTCAATCAAATTTCATTGTGAGATACATTTCATACTTTCTTAGAAATTCCAAAGAATATATATATAAAAAAAAGTGATTTGTGGCAAAGAACCAACCCCAACTTAAAATTCATTCTTGCCTTCTCATTTGGCCCCACCCCCTTTCTTAACTATCCTTTTTTGTCATCCGATTCCATTCCTTTCTAATTGAATTTAAAAACAAATAATTTCCTCTAACACAATTCTAAATAAAATATTAGACTTCAAAATTAAAGTCCTACTCCTATTATCCCTGCGTAAATTAGTAAGTTTTTCCTTATTAGGCTATTTTTTTACAAATAATTTGATTTTGATTGTTGTGTTTTGAGATGGATAAATTTTTAACGAAAAATAGTTATTTTAACCAAGTGTTAGTTTTAGAGAAATTTTTTTCGCGTTTTATAGATGGGTTTGATTTTCAATCACTTAAACAGATCCTGGAGAAAGAATATTTATTGCTAAATATAGCCCTAGAATACGAGATGAAGTGAAAAACACTATATTCAACAAGCGTCTTGTCAATTGAATATTAATGATAATGAATATTCTCAAACTAGATTCGGAACGAAAAATACATCGATTTTGTAAAACATGGATTAAGAGTTTATTTTCTAGATTGGAGTATAATATGAAGAAAGATATTGCATTTTGTGTATGTTGCTAACGTTAACCTTGTGTCACTCCTAACCTTACCCTTAAGTCACTCTTAATAATGTACTCCTTATCTTCAAATTCTGAATTCGCCTTTGAATATTAATATAACAATTAATGAAAGAAAGATTAATATGACCATAATCAATGTGAGATGACTTTTGCTAAGAAGGTCTTGCTAGGAACTTTTGTTTTAATAGTCAACTATTAATTTAGCAAATAAAGAACAAAAGTAAAAGTTGAATATAAAATAATATAAAGTATTTTATACTGATAGGGATCCAAAATAAATCTTAGTTTTAGTTTTGGAGATGTTATTCTTTGAGGAATTCCAACATTAGGGTTTATCTTTTTGCAGAGTAATTATTGCTATTGACCTAACCAATAAATCATTTTTAGTGATTCCAACATTTTCTTATGCATATATCGTTGTTTTCATCGTTCTATACAATTTCTTAAAGTTATTTATACGTTTCATTTGATTATCTAAATTTATCTTTATTTCTATTTAATACCTTATTTGTTGAAAAATTATTCTTATTAGACATAAAATTGTACACCTAAAGTATGCTGAGGGGGTTCACCTGAACCTCGATAAAAAATTATATTATATATTTAAGACATATTAAAGATCTTTTATGCATATATATTGATTCTGAACCTCCTGAATATAAGAATAGAGGTTGATTTAGTAATTTAGGGGCTCAAATCACTACTCTCTTTTTTTCCCGAATCCCCTCAACGGATATCTTGAATCCGCCACTGATTGTCATGTCAGAGCAAGTGTAGTACACACATATCATATTTTGATTGATTATCAAAAAAGTGTTAAATATATATCAATTTGAGGGGTATAGATATTCAATAAAAACAAACATTAGTTGATGTGTTTAAACGAATTATACGGACAACTTTAAGTGATTACAGATGACCTAAGTCTTATTAAAAATTGTACAGTGAAACTATCTATCATCAATCATCTAGCTAGATATTGAGTTGGTTTAACAAACCCTAGATCCCCTCTCTAATTTTGGAGCGTAACACACTTATCTCAATTACGTTCCATTTTTCGCGACTCCTTTTATCGTTTTAAAATCAATTCTGACTCTTTTTTTTTCTTTTTTCTATTTGACTTTTTTAACAAAGAAAAAGCTATACATTGATAAAATCAAAGTCTGTTGATGCAAATGCATGGAAATTAAAGGCAGTAGTTGAAAGTAGAAGTTTTGGGTTTGGAATTACGTAAAAGGAATATTGAGGTGACAATACATTAGTCTAAATCTAGCAAGTAAAAAGAGATGGAAAAAAGGCTCCACTATGAGTCATCTAATTAATAGTTATTGAATTTAAGACATGTAAACGTGACTTCTTCTTGGTTTTGTAACTTTCCACGTTATCATGTGTATGTCACAATCTAATCGACGTCCTTTGATATCTGATTAGAGTTATATATGTATCACTAATGCAAAGATCAGTTAGGTGTATCATTTTATGTAGAAATTGATTTATTTATATATTAATTATTCCACCTTCTAAATATCCTACATAAAATAATACATAATATTTATACATATATTAATTATGTAAGCTTCAAAATTAACAACTAAACTTCACATAAATAACACAAACGTTGTATTATTTCATATCTACCTAATAAACTTCATATAAGTCATACAAAAAAATTAAATATAAATAACAGAAACCTAATCCAGCTATCAAACGATTCTTCAGTTTTGTATTAATTTTTATATATACGTATAACCATGATTAAAGATATAATTATCTCTAAAAATGTAAATATTAAAAAATATGGAGAATATTTTTGTAAACATGATATAATTGCCTCTTTTGTAATTTTCAAATTATATAGAACTCTCTCTAAAAAATATAAGCATTAATATCTTCTTAAATATATAAAACATTATTCCTCTTTTAAAAAATATTGAAATACCACTTTTCTTAAAAGGGAGGAAGCAATCAATTTAGAGATATCGTGAGAAAGTGAATATGATGCAGTTTGAAGAAATAAAAATTGATCATTGGTTGTGTATCCACATTACTAATAAATACTGAATAAATTTCATTGGACCTTCTTAACAATTTCTCAGAAAAAGGATCCTTGAGTATGAAAACTAAAAATAAATACTTTTTTCCCTTTTAAATAATTGCCACGTTTTATTTTTTTAGAGTTGATTTAATTATTTTTTAAACTAAATTAGATTAGATATTTTAAATTATTAGATATTAAAAAAAGGCAGATTTCACATATAGCAAAAATAAAATTTAAATTTGTATGCTATAGCAAAGTTTACGTAATTGCGCTCTATAACAAACATATATATGTGTAATTCATTATACATATACAACTGAAAGTTATGTCTATTTCGCTATACATATATACAAAGAAGCAATTGTATAATTCGTTGGTTCCTCTTCAGATTTGTATAATTTCGCTGGCAGACCATTTGTATAAATTGTTGTTAGCCTCTCATTTGTATAAATTGTTGTTAGCCTCTCAATTCGATTGTATGTGTTTTATGTATCTGTATAAAATTTGAATTTATATACAATTGAATCGAATTGTATAAAACGAGAAAAAGAGAAATTATATACAATTTGAATTTGTATAAAACGAGAAAGAGAGAAAGGCAAAAGAGACTTGGGAAGAGAATATAAATTGAATCGAATTGTATAAACGAGAAAGAGAAAAAATAATACAATTTGAATTTGTACAAAACGAGAAAGAGAGAAAAGCAAAAGAGACTTGGATAGAAAAATATTTATATTGTATAATTATTAATGTATAGGACGGGGATATATGTATTTGCATGTGTATACACAATTTTCTCTCGTTTTATACAAACAGAAACACAATTTATACAATTCTATTGTATAAAGCAAAAGAGGCGAATGAGCGAGAAAGGGAGAGTGGCGAACGAGAATATGAGGGAGAGAAGCGACTGACAAACATTTTGCTATGGAATACAAATAAATCAAACGATAACTACTGTATTTATTTTACATGATTAATTTAACATTCTATACAATTATTCCATTAAAAAATAATATAAAAATATTATTTGACTCTAAAAAAATATTGTGACAAATATTTAAGTGTCACGATCCAAAACGAGCCGCGAGTGGCACCCACACTTATCCTACTATGTGAGCGAACCAACCAATCTAAACCCCAACATTTCAACCATAATAAACAAAATATAATGCGGAAGACTTAAAACTCATTAATGAAAATCGATTAAATAACTTCTAAAAACTCAATACTCATTGTTCCCAAAAACTGGAAGTCATCACCACAAGAACATCTATCCTCTATTTACTAAATCTAAGAGTATCTAAGAAGCTAAAATAAGTTAAACAGCTAGTCCATGCCAGAACTTCAAGGCATCAAGACATGAATGAGAGAGAATCCAATCCAAGCTAGGAACAATAGCTCACCCTGAAATCTGACGTGATGAAGACTGGCTAGAGTTGAGAACGAGTTGAAGTCGATGGCACGTTTGCTGCACTCCACAAATAACAAAGAAGAAAATTACAAGTAGGGGTCAGTACAAGGCACAAGTACTGAGTAGGTATCATCGGCCAACTCAAAATAGAAAGCAATATATATCGAATAATACATAAAACCAACCAAATACTTAACAGGTGATAGCAACAAGTATAAGAATCATTTACAACAACACCAAACACATCTATGAGGACTCAAGCCTCCACACCATACTCTTTTGGGAAATAGGTTTCTTTAAAATCTGAGTATGTTAGCATAATTCGAGATTCATTCTCTTTGTTCTTCTTGCGTCGGAACGTGAAACTCCGATCCTCTACTACTATGTGTCGGAACGTGACACTCCGATCCCCTACTATCCTGGTGTCGGAACGTGACACTCCGATCCACTACTATCCTGGTGTCGGAACGTGACAC
>NC_028643.1:69064083-69087213 GCF_001406875.1 Solanum pennellii | reverse complement strand
CTTATTCAAACCCTTTTTCTTTTACCCTAATTGTCATATAATTAAGTATAAAAGATGATAAAAATAACCCACTATTTATTTCAAGGTTATCTCCTTTAACCCCCAAGTAATTGAATTATTAACATTAACCCACTAACTTTATAATTATAAGCATGAATAGTCCAAAATGCCCCTTAAAAACTTTTAACAGAAATCCGACCCAGTCAGGGTTACGCAGCCTGTGACGGTCCGTCACGACTGTGACGGTCCGTACTGCATGTCCGTCACAAAGTTCAGAGAGTTAATTTTGTGGAAAGATTTTTGACGGTCCGTCGTGCCAACGACGGTCCGTCCTGCCATTCCGTCATGAAGTTCAGAGAGTCGATCTCAGTACTCAAATTTTCAGGATCTAAGTGTTTTGGAACGAGACACCCTCGACGGTCCGTCGTGCCCATGAGGGTCCGTCGTGGGATCCGTCGACCCAGACAGTTATTACCAGAAATAAACTCTACTGCTCAAAACGACTAAACAGGTCGTTACATTAAGATGAGAAAATACCTGCACCGTCTCAAATTTAAGAGTTTTTTTTTGTTATTGCCTTGTAAAAAAGAGTCTCTTTTAGATTAAATTAATTTAACAAGCTTCTTAATCATTGTTAAAAAACAAATTAGGAAAAAAATTACTAACTTTAGTAAAAATAATATTATTGTCTTTCACTATTTTTGGTTCCTCATTAATATGACAAGTGTCACTCATCTAAATATGCACTTTGAAAAAATGAAAAAAAGATATAATGAAAATGAACCAAATCTAACATATAAAATCCAGGTATATAATATTTATGATTTTATATATTGACATAGCTTAAAGTTATTTGTATTGTTAAGATTGGAAAGGTGAGTGTCTTAATAATTCATATTTTTTAGGATATAACTTAGAAAGCATTTTACATTTCAATTTAAAATAAATGTGATACATATCTAGTTCTTATAATATAACATCAATATCATATTCATAAGGGTAAATCACACAAATACGCTATATCAAAAAATATATTTACAATTTATTACAATATAATTTTTCTAATTGATTATAACAATTTTTTTGGAATAAAAAAAATATCACAGCTTCGCCTCTTTTCGTACCCTTTTTTATTTTCCTCCTTTTCTTCTTTTTATTTTATTTCTTCTTCTCTTTCTGTCATTTTTTCTTTCTCCTTCTCTTCTTTTTATTTTTCTTTTAAATGAAATTTTCATCTAACTAACTTTCGTCAAATTAATTTTTGTCCATATTTCACTAATTTTTTTCTTCAGAATCACGAGGAGTAAAGGAACAAAATGATTAAAAACTTGTATAAAATTATATTTTCAAGCAGAAATTTAAAATTTTTAAAATCAAGCAGCAAGAGTACATCATTGATGGTCATTATAAAGTTTCAAATTTAGAATTCATTATTTGAACTTTACAAATTTATAGTTTGGATAGGATGTTCCTTCAAATAATTAAAAATGACATTTGGAGTTTCTATCTCAATTTTAACAAGGTTTGATTAAGTTTATACAATTAATTTTAGGAGAAATATTAGATTAAAACTCGAAAAAGGTGAAGTTTACGAAACTGTATGGCAATTGCATAAAAGTGTCACGACCCGAAATGGGTGTGATGGCACTCGTCTTATCCCACCAAGACAAGTCAACCTAAAACCCAATATCTAACAAAGTGCGGAAGTAAATGACAATCCAACAACAATTTCTATAAAAGAAAACCAAGTCATATTAATTCAATCCCCAAAACCAGGTTGTCACGTGCACAAGCCTCTAATGTAAAAATTAGAATTGGAACAAAATAGAAATCTAAATGAAGTTGTCTTTCAAGTAAAAACAAAGTCATAAACTGGAGTAGGAAAGTTCGCTGAGATGACAAGCAGCTACCTCACAATCCTCCACAAGATGCCTCGGAAACGAAGAGAATGGAAGGTATCACAAAAATTCCGGCTCGTAACCTACAAAAATTTGTAGAAGCAAGGGGTGAGTACCAAACCACGCGGTACCCAACAAGCAAACCTCTAAACACAAGTTAAGTGAACAAAATACGGGTACTCCTTACACCCTATCTAAACCTCCACGCTACAGCCTAACAGTTTACCAAACACACCACTCAATAACCACACTCTATCAGTTTACACATTCTCAATAACAACTCAATATTCAACAGTCACAAGCTTCACAGAGAAACAATCACAAGATCAGCAAAACACATGTTCAAGTTCATCAATAATAAAAATGTGCAATGCCATGAGATGCAATGTCAAATATCGTGATGCATGTCTTTCTTAACGATACACACCCGCTGTCTCTCAGTCCGGGACCCATGGGGGACATATCTGTCCATGCATCTGTCGCGGCGCACGACACGACCCTCGATAATAGTAACCTTCGCGGCGCGCGATACGTCCCTCGAAATATAATATCCATCGCGGCGCGCGATACGACCCTCGAAATGGTACATCCTCTTACCACAACCATGTCTCAAGTACAATGCAAATTACATGCTCAAATGAAAAATGAGGAGATAACCATTTTGATACCAAAGCTCAATTTACAACAAGGAATACAACACCAACAAATAAGCAACAAGTCTCCAAATCATTCTCAACATCACACAAGAAAATACACGAATTTCATACGCTTAACAAGGGTTTAGAAATCCACTTGCCTTAGCCAATCGAATAATTACTCTTGGACTTGAGCCTTCCCTTTCCGTTGAGCTTCTGAACCAATGGAATCTATTCAAGTACATATTCACAACAAGGTTTCAGAACTAACAACACTCACACTTTTATGTGTTTAACCTTGACCTAAAAATACACTCCAAATTTATAATCAAGTTTGTAATTCTTGATGTCAATTAAAATTTACACTATCATAGTTTTCAAGTTTCAAGTTTAGTATTGCATCCCAAATTTTTCCAACGTCATAATTTAAATGGTACTCACAAAATTTTATTCATCTAGTATTTAAATTACATACCAATATATCAAAACTTGAACCATAATATAATAACTAATATTCTGAAATTTACGCCTATTGATGCCATTAACGTATTCTGCACTATATATATATATATATATATATATTTTTTACATTCAATCTGCAATCTGCTTTCATTGTTATACACACATATATATATATAATTTATTATATACTATTGTTATATGCACACATCTATGTGCAGAAATCAAGAAAATTAAAGGAGAAGAAAACTTACCTAGCAGTTCGTAAGCCGCAGAGAACCNCCCCCCCTTTTTTTTTTCATTTCCTTATTTATTTTTTTTGAATTATTTAAGTACTAAAAGTGATAGGTTTTACCCACATATTTAATTAAATATAGACTAAAGAGTATAGGGTCTTAAATAAATTATCACTTTAGCCCATAAACTATCGATTAATTAACTCAAGTTAAGCAAATATTCAAAATTTCCAAAAATGACCTTCCGGGTCATTACAAAAAGTTGTATTAGACATGTTTCATAATTGTATTAAACTTGTATGACAATAATTTGAGTAACACATTTATAACATAGACAATACATTTGCAATGCACATTGCAAACATCGCTTTTTTTCTTAGTGATACAAATCAAAATAATTTATAAGATATATATTACACGTTTTATTATGAGTAGTACATTTATATTATATATTGCACACTTCACTTCTTTCTTAGTAATACCAACAAAAATAATTTAGGTAACACACTGATAGTACATTTATAAGACACACACAATACATTTTTAATACTTATTGCAGTCCTCACTCATTTTTTTAGTGGCAAAAGTATTCATTACCCCTCTGTACTTGAAGCTTTTTATTCAGTGTACACCTAAACTTTATTTTGTTTTAATTACCCCCCTGAACTTGCTTATTCATCGAACACGTACACCTTTTCTATCCACCTGGCATAGAAACTGAAATTAAACTCTACAAAGCGCGTGAGACAGCGATTTTTTGCCACATCATGAAGTTACAACGGTAATATACGTAAAAAAAAAATTTTGTTTGTTTAATATTTGGCTTATTTTAAGAATTTTTCTCTCTCTATTCTAAGTTATTCAATGCACCATTTAAGGCCAAAAAGCATGGCCTTTGCTTCTGCCCAGTTGCTGGTTCCAGCAGAAAGGCTGAGATACATTGGAACAATGATCCAAATAATCTTTTATGTTTTTCATTTTATTCTTCTTTATCTCTTCTCTCTTTTCAAATTTCAGATTTTTCTCAAGGGCTTCGGGAATCCTCTTCTTGAAACACAATCCATCAAGTTCCAAATCAAAATTTTTCATCTTATAGAAAAACCCTTTTGCATCTTCAACTCTATGAGTTGCAGCATATCTCTTAATCAAATACCATAAGTTTTTTCATTAACCAAATTTCCTCTCTTAGACATTTCGTAGAGCACTTGGTTGAGTTCATCAAACGTCTCATACGACCAAGAATATCGAGAATTTCATTGAAAGATTCAGTTTTTGGTGAATACCTACATGGATTTTCACCTGCTAAGAGAGAGTTTGATTTGTGAATTGTGAAGGTTGGTATTATCTAGGTGACAATATTTATCTAGGTGGCAAAATATTTAACTAGGTGGCAAAAATATTTATCTAGGTGTCGTGCGCGTGTGGACATGATCGTAGTGAGTGGACATAAAGGTGTACGTGTTCGATGAATAAGCAAGTTCAGTGGGGTAATTGAAACAAAATAAAGTTTAGGTGTACACTGAATAAAAAGCTTCAAGTACAGGGGGGTAATGAATACTTTTGCCTTTTTTTAGTGATATAAATTAAAATAATTTACAAGACATAATATAAATTTTATTCATGAACAATACATTTTTAACACATATTGCAAACATTACTCACATTCGTAGTGATACAAATCAAAATAATTTATAAGACACATATAATGCATGTTTTAGTCATGAATAATATAAGTTTAATTCAGATTTTTCAATCCTTCTTAATTCTCTCTTCTTATTCAACTTTAATATTATGTAATACACTTTTAATGCAAATTTAATTTATTTTGGGTTTATTGGTTGATTTGTTGCTATTGGATTACTTGTTTAATTCATTATTGATACAAGTTTAATTCACTTCTATAGATCAATGTGGTCTTTTATTAGTTATGTCCTTCATTTATGCTTGATTCTTTCTTCTAATTCAACTTTAATATTTGTGTTATACAAGTTTAATTCATTTTGCAGTTTATTTGTTGATTTGTTACTATTAGATTATTTGCTTAATTCATTATTGATGTACGTTTAATTTACTATATAGATCATTGACTGGTTTACTAGTGGTGTTTTTTTATTCATGCTTAATTCTTTTTTCTAATTCAACTTCAATATTTGTGTAATACACTTTTAGTACAAGTTTAATTCATTTTGCAGGCTATTGGTTGATATTTTGTGGTTGAATCACTTGTTTAATTCATTATTCATACAAATTTTATTTAGTTTACTGATCATAAAATATTATTTCGTTTGCTACATTTTGTATTCATGTTTGATTCTATTCTAATTCAACTTTAATATGTATGTAATACATTTTAATTCAAGTTTAATTCATTTTGCTGTTTATCATATATCTTCATTTGTTACAAAGATGAATCATATCTTCAAATATCAATTTTCTCTTACGAATGCACCTTTAGATTTAAGAAAGTATAGACCATAAAGATGACATCATATCTTCAAATCTCCATTTATTTAAACCTTCATATCTTCATATATACTCAAATCTACAAATTCTCATCAAGTATGAACACAGTTATTTATATAACCTTCATTACAATGGAAATTGTCGACACTCCAAAGCAATAACAAAATAATTAATCGACTTCTTCTACAAACTAAGCAGCCCTGATTTTTCAATTTGTGAATCCCTAACTTTTCTTTATAGATCTTCCCTTTGATAATTTTTCTTTTTATATAATATTGAATGATCAAGGAAGAGCATAGAAAGAAGAGTTGCAGGGAGAAAAAGAAAGACAGAAAGAGTCAAAGAGCATATAGCGAGACGATACAGAGAGAAAAGAAAGAGAGAAAGAACATAAAGAGAGAAGAGGTGCATGGAGGAAAAAGAAGAAGTGAGAGAGTGAAAGAAAAGGAGAAAAAACGCAGAAAGAGAAGTTAAATCTAATAAATAAGTATACATAATATTGCTTATATATTGTTATAAATAGTAATAATTAAAGAATATATCTAGAAATAGTAATTATTAATTAAAAGGGACTTACTCAAGTAATTAACCCTACTCATGATATGACATCAGTTATTATTATTATTATTATTTTGTGTCCAAAGCTCATATTAGAGCTCCAATTAATTTTAGATTGCATTCAACAGAGTTTATTTGGGAAAGTGTTTTTTTCATATTCAATAATTTCAAATATTAATAAGTGAGTACTTACACATATTTAAGATAAATATCATACTAAATTTGATCGAATTCATACTGAACTTCTAGCTCCGCCCTTGACGTTGCTAGGTATATGTATATGAGCAACTACGTACCTAGTTACATTAAATAATAATACGTGACAACTGCAAATAATAAAAAGAAATATTGCATGTGATAAATATTATTAATATTAAAATATATGTGACGTAAATATTGGCTAAATTTCGTAGCTAGTGTCATAAAAGATCTTAACAAGCATTGAATGATTCTACAAACCTTGTAAATTGGAATACACAGTACTCCTTCCTATAATTTTTTACGTGATAGTTGACTCAGAAAAATTAAGAAAAAGAAAAAGATTTTTAAAAATTTATGTATGATAAAAAATAATTCGTAATGGTAGATTATTTTATTAAGAACAAAAGAATAAAATAAAAATTTAAAAATTAAATTGTTTCTAACTATAATGAGATGACATTCTTTTTGAACAACTAAAAGGAAAGAGTGGTAGGGAAAATTTATGTGATGATTTTCTTTAAAAAAAAATTAGGGTAGGAAAAGGAGAAATGAAAAGGAATACAACATAGGGAATCAACTCTCACGAAGAGCTACATGGAAATAATTAGGGGTTCATCGGAATTTCATTCGTCGGAAAATTATACTATAGATATAACATCAATATATTGATTTTTGAGTATGTATTTATGAGGAAAAAAGATAAATATATCACTGAACTATCGTAAATGGTATGCAGATACCCTCAATCACACTTTTGAAATATTGATTCCCTGCCGTTCAAAAACTAGAGTATATATATCCTTTATACTAACGTACATACACGTGTCATAATCTAATCCACCAACCCGATATTTATGAAATATCAAATCGACGGATAAGATTGCACTACATGTTCCTATTTAGTCTTTCCATTAGAATAAAGAACACATATTCTCTAGTTTTTGGACGACATGAATAGCAATGTCCAAAAGTATATTAAAAGGAATCTACAAAGCATTTATGATATTTCAAAAGTATATTTTTTCCTTTTATACATTGATACTATTAGCCTACTTGCTTCTTTTTTCAATCTGTCTCCACCATTACTCACGAACAAAGCGAAAGTTCAAGTAGTCAAATTGATCATTTTTTTTCAGCCCACAAAAAAAAAAAACAAAACATGGTGTGTTGATTTTTATAAGCGAATAGAATAGTGAGAGGTGTAAGGAGTGTAAATAGAACACGTCAAAGAATTAGAAATCAGGTGGACAAGAAGAGCCACCAATAAAAATGGTGGTGCAAATTAAAAACTCCATTTTCTCTTATTTGTCTGTTTGTTCCTCAAACCCCATCTTAGTACTACTAAAGAATTTTCATAAGAAGGAAAAAAAATTTGGAACTTTATGATTGTGAATTAGTTAACTCAAAAGAAACAGAAATATAAAAGTGAGTTGCCAAGAATGCACGCCAAGTGTTTGCTCATTTTACACCTTTCTTTAAAGCATTAGAAGAGCAAATTAAGTGACCTAACAAGTTGTTTGTGGTCCACAAGAATTTGGTTAAAGATTGATTCACAATTTAAAGAGAGTTCTGGTTTTGATTCTTGTTGTTGTGCTTAGCTTCTTCTTCTTGCTGCTCATTGTAAGTGATATTGCTCTCTTAAAAGTATCATCTTTTGAACTCTGATGCATATTTTTAGCAAGTGGGGTGGGAAAAGTTTCGACCTTTTTTCTTCTTAGAATTGCTATGATGGGATTTGTGTGAAGAACTTTAGAGTGATAGTCCAAAATTTGAGTTTTTTTCCCCTATTTTGTTGTTAACAGAACCTATTATTCCCTTTTTCTTGTCTATGTTTGTATTGTCTGCTGTTTTTGATCAAAGAAAGAACTTACTTAGTCTGGTAAGTGTACGTGAGGTTTACAGTTCGATGGAATGTTCCTGAATAGAGGAATGGATATAGGGGTTACGAAATTGAATCAGACTGTGAGACTGAGGAGTAGTTAATTGACTACTATCTTGACTGAATGAAATTAGTTCCTGGAGATAGGGGTTGATGAATTTGAACATGTAAAGGGAAGAAGATTTCCATCTAGCTGTGACTGTTTGACCAAATTTGTGTGATCAGTTAAAGATAGTTGGGAAAGAGTAATGGTTATGAAGGAGGCTAGTGATTAGGTAATGAAGTAAATTTTGGGTCTTTACATGACAAAATTTATCACTGGCATAGTTGGGCAGTAGTACTAGTATTTCTCCTTCAGATTGCTCGGAAAATGTAAAATGTTTTAATGGCTACGATGTACAACTTTTTTGTATAAATACATTGGTTATGTTTACTTGATTCTTGATATGCAATAGCTATTTCTTATCTACCAGCAGTGGAAAAGTTGGAATTTGTCTGTTGCTGGCTCTAATAAACTTTTTTGATCTGTTTATTGGCTCATGTTCAGGTTATATACCATAAATGGCGGCAATGTTGGCTTCTCAAAGCTGTTATTGCCGCAGAGGAGAATTGATAAATCATGGAAGCAATGCAAACAATCTAAGTTTTTCAGGCTCAATCTCTATCCTATTTTTGTCGAAATTTGATAGAGAATCTGGTAAATCACCAAGAAAGAGTCACCGGCTTAAAGTGCAAATGCAACAGACAGAGTCCCCTGAAAAAGTAGGTATAAATGGTCGTCCAGTTAAAATGGTACCTACAAGTGAAGTGACAAAGAGAATGGCACCATCTGCTAATGGTTCCACGGTTGTTAATGGTTCCACACAGAGAATCAATGGAACAAATCTAGTTAAGCGTGTTGCTACTCCAGTTCCTGCAAAGAAACAAAAATCTAAAGAACTTCTGCCTGCTGAAGATCTAAAGGTTTTACCTTCAGATGAAGGTTTCAGCTGGGCTAATGAGAACTATAATTCCATCCAAAGAAGTATAGATGTGTGGTCCTTTGTCCTTTCGCTACGGGTGCGTGTTTTCTTGGACAATGCGAAATGGACATATGTGGGTGGCTTTACTGAAGATAAACAGGTTGGTTTTTCTCTTTTCTTTATTTAATTTGCATTGATATTTGAGGGTAACCCGTTACCAAGTATGGAGCAAAAATCATGCAATGATATCCCTTCTTCGTCTTCTCGGATTATGTGATTCTATGAGCACTACGTGATGAGCTTTGTACCTGCAGAAAGTGAGAAGACGTGGAACAGCTTCATGGTTAAGAGAATGTGTGCTGCAGCTTGGTCCAACATTTATCAAACTTGGGCAGTTATCCTCTACTAGATCTGATCTATTTCCTCGAGAATTTGTAGATGAGCTTGCTAAGTTGCAGGTATAGCTTACCTTCTTTCTGAGAAAGCGAACATGATCTCCTCAATTACTTGCACAATTGCCTTTGTATTAGTTCACACTTGAAAATGATTCATGCTAGCATTGACTGTGATTTCGTATTGCTTTGTAATCATTCAGGACAGAGTACCTGCCTTCTCCCCCGAGAGAGCAAAAGAGTTTATTAAAAAGGAGCTGGGAGTTCCAGTTGATATTTTGTATAAGGAGTTTGAAGATCAACCCATTGCAGCAGCTAGTCTTGGTCAGGTGTTTAGTTTATTTATAATTTTTTTTATATCTTTAAAGTGAACTGTATTCTTTTAGCTCTGATTTCTTAAAAAATATTATCTAGTCCATCAGCTAATTTTTTGAGTCGAAGCCCATCAACTTTGATGAAATGAAGCACAAAGTGGTTACCTTTTCGATTGTTGCCAGACTTTAGCAACCTGGTCTTCCATAATACTGCATATAATTCGTCCTGATTTTTTGTTTGCAAAATGCTCTTAGGTGCACCGGGCTATCTTACACAGTGGAGAGAAAGTTGTTGTAAAAGTTCAGAGACCCGGCCTAAAGAAACTATTTGACATTGATCTGAGTAAGTATCATGCACTAAAAATGTTAGCCAGTCGTGTTTATTGCTTACTGAGTTTAATATTCTCTTTTGATTCAGGAAATTTAAAGTTGATCGCAGAGTATTTTCAGAAAAGTGAAACTCTTGGTGGTCCAACTCGTGACTGGATAGGAATATATGAAGAATGTGCTAAGTAAGCCAGAATATTCTAATCCATGTTCTTACAAAAGCTAGACGTAGTGGCAATTACTATAAGAAGTAATTATGTCTACTTTGTGCTATTTACTCAGCCCACTTTCCTTTCTAGTCTACCAGAATATATTGAACCTTTTGTTAAAATTACAATTTTATGCTTCAGCAAAACTAAGCTGACGCCAGATGACATTTTTACTAGGAATCATCTCTCTTCTGTGAATTTCCAGTCTGTAACTACTGTTAACTATCTCCTGCCCAACCTTATCTCTTGCTGAATAAGATGAACAATTCAAACCTTTGCGTTCATTCTAGCTTAGAAAGCCATACAACTGGTGCTGAAGGAAGTGATATTATATAGTTCTTGAATTCCTTCCATTGATAATTTGATGTGTGTAGAATAACAATATTTGGTTGAGCTGAAAAGGGGAAACAATTGAAATATATTGCAAAATGGACAAAGGGTTCGGGATATCTCATTTGTTCTATAACCTTACAAAAGGTGTAATAGTAAAGGTCGAGAGGGGGTGCAAATTGAGTTGGGAAATGTTTGTGTGTGTTGGGAGGGGAGGGCTGTAGGCCTGTCCAAAAGCCGTACCCACCTATAAATGTTCTTGGCTTTTCCGCTCCTCCACCTATTGCTTGTAAATTGTTTTTAGTAACTTCAGTGAAGATAGTAGCAGAACCCCTAATGGACCTAAAGCCTTACAACCAAAATCTTAAAGGTAAAGGTCAGGCGCTCCTTCCTTGGTGAAGCATCTCATTCCACAATGGGAGGTCAAACACATCTGTGCTTTTGGAGTTTTTATTGTATTCCAAATTATTGTGTAGAAGTTGCACGCGGCTTTATACCTCCAAACTCATCTGCCCTCCTTTTTTTATATTTCAAATCATGTATGGTATTCACGGTTGATTTAATCACATAGAATATTTTAAAAAATCCTAAACATCATGGAAAATAGAAACTGAGAGTCTCTAGTGTTTATGAAGTGGTAAATAAGCACAATAATTTGAGAAGTTAACTTTGTCATTGATTTCAACTAATTATCTGTCCAGATACTTGATGTAGTTCTTAAGTTTTATATCAATCTACCGCTTCAATTCACAATTGCATATTTGCGGAAAAAGTATTAGCTAATTCTTAATTCAATTCTCAGTTATATGATAAGCTTAATACCAACAAATAGATGAGGGGATGATACTTTAGTTTCTTTTTCATATGTAGAGATAGACTCTATGGTGATTGTATGCGCGCACTTGAACTTTATTCATCTTCTTTCTTCTTGTGTAATTATGTGTCTTATGTACTTATAAAATAGAAGCCTTACAGCATACTTGCTACTTAGAGTCCTAGATTTTTCAAGATATCTGCTTCTTTTTCTTTCATCTTTTTTTTTTTTTCATTTAAAGATCATATTTCTAGTAGTTACAAATTTTATAATTTTATTGATTAGAAAATGCTAAATGTGTATTTTCTTGCTTTCACCCCCCTAAGATGAGAACCATGGTGAAGTTTTCGATTAGATTGACATTCCTGACTCCATCCCTTCCCCCCATGTAAAGGAGAGGAAGTTTTAGAAAAGAAGTTTTTGGAGAAGGTAGAAAAGTAGCTATAGGATGAAAGTTTGCACGAGACAATATTGTCTCAGAGCCGATAATGGTTCAGAAGTCAAACTTCTGGAATACATTCTGTTATCTGTTAGACTTTGATTCTTAGTTAGAGCTGCTTATTTCCAGTATTGTCTCTCATAAGCTTATTGCTTATTCAGTCTTCAAAATCACCATTTGGTAAGAGATAATTTTATGCAATGCTAAACAATGTCTAAACCGCAACCTTCTGATAAATAAGAGATGAGTAGAATATATTTCAATCTGCTAAACTTTGTCTTTATGAAAATTTCAGGATATTGTATGAGGAAATTGATTATATAAATGAGGGGAAGAATGCTGATAGATTTCGTCGGGACTTTCGGAACATAAAGTGGGTCCGAGTGCCTGTATGTTTCCTTCCGAGTTCCAACCCAAACCATATATTGTTTCTTCTTTTGATTTTCCTTTATGTTGTTGTTTTACATTAGCCGTTAATCAGTTAGCCCTTATTTCATCATTCATTTTGTGTGTGTGTGTGTCCAGTTGTGTGGGGGTGGGGGTGGGGGGTGGTGTGGGGTGTAAGCAAATGCTAATAAGAGCTACATGTGGATAAAAGCAGGTTGTATGGAGTAGGATCCAAGTAGAAAATAATTAGTGCATATCATGGCTGATTCACTTCTTGTTCTGGTAAAAGAAATTCAACAGGTTCTTTTACTACTACCGAAAACCTTATTTATTTATTTATTTTCCTTCCCAAATGTAGTTGGTGTACTGGGACTATACAGCAACAAAGGTTTTGACTCTGGAATACGTTCCAGGTTTCTCTCTTTGCTTTGTTCCTGCTCCTTTTTTTTTCAATAAATACTTTCATTCTATTTATCCTGCTTAAGATTCCATTACCTTAATGAACAGGAATAAAGATCAACCAGTTGGATATGATAGATTCGCGGGGTTATAGCCGATCCCGAATCGCATCTCGCGCCATAGAAGCCTATTTAATTCAGGTGAGTTAGTTAATTTTGCACTCATTCTGAAATCTTTTGGATAGATGCTAATCAGCTGGGTTAGATGTTATTCCTTTGTGTCTGATACTCTTTTCCTGGCATTACCTTGTGCAGATACTGAGGACTGGTTTTTTCCATGCTGATCCACATCCAGGGAATCTTGCAATTGATGTTGACGAAGCTTTAATCTATTATGATTTTGGTATGATGGGAGACATCAAGAATTTCACAAGAGAGAGGTTACTGGGACTTTTTTATTCTGTCTACGAAAAGGATGCAAAAAAGGTCAGGCTAGTGTTTCTTTTTTGTAGTTTGTAGTAGCACAATTAGGAACCAAATGCATTGTGCTACAGTAGTCTTAGTACAAGCTGGTGCAAATATACCTGCTACCGTTATGGTCCCAATACACACTATATTTTCTTCATATTTATTGAAATTCTTTATTTTTTCTGAGTGTGTTGTTATCCTGCTGTCTCCATCAAGAGGTATGCTTAGGTTCTTCATTCTTTCAGGTTTAACATAGCCATAGGCCATAACTTGGTCCAAATGTAATTAATGATCAACTAAACATTTGAGGTCAAAATTCTTTCTAAGCAAAACCCAAAATAAATACTTTTGTGTGATTGTGTCATCTCAAGTAGAAAACATTCTCCTTCCATTTTCAACAATTGACAATATTGTAATTCTCTGAAATAATTTTAATTTATCAAAAAGATTCTCAGTAATGTGGTGATTTATTTCAGCTTCATATGTTTAGTTAAAGGAATCCATTAGTCATAAGGATAAGCGGCTTGCTGGAATGATGCAACAGTAAAGCACTACTTTCATAAACATGAACATAATTTCCATCCTGGGATAGCCTGCTACATGAACTCATTAATTCTAAAGTACTTACAATGCTAGAGAGAATCATAAAGTTGTTGTATTTAGGGTAAGTTGTGCAGTGAAGGATGATATAGAAGTGATTAGATATATTCGACTTACTCTAGCTAGTTACTTTCAGCTTTTGACTCTCTTGGAGAGCAAATCTTATAAGACAATCAACCTTTTTCCTCATGCTCCACTTGCATTTACCACCTGTCACCTGCCTCAAAGCAAGACAAATATTGATTGTAAATTCCTTCCACTTGTTATCATTGTTGCGGCATTTAAAACTCAGAAGAAACAATCGAATCCATCTCTTTGTATCTGGTGGCGAGAAGCATTATTGTGCTTTGCATTAAAATATTTTGGAGTAGAGAGAGCTAATTCTGTGTATATTAATAAGAGAAATATTATGTGTACACAGGTTATGCAAGGGCTTATTGATCTGGAAGCACTTCAGCCCACAGGAGACATGTCAGCTGTATGTTACATATCCTGACCTCAAAACCCTGCAAAGAAAAGGAAGAAAATCACTAATGAATTTAAGGCCTTATCTAAGAGTAGCTATCTATTGAAACTCCTAATAACTTTTTGTTCTTCTTAGGTGAGGAGATCTGTTCAGTTTTTCTTGGACAACTTGTTGAACCAAAGACCAGATCAGCAGCAAACTTTGGCTGCAATTGGTGAGGTATGCAGAATTTGCAACTTTCTATAAAAATAATAGCCAAGTTTATTAGAATTTTGGTATCCTTTAGTATATTGAAGATAATAAATATACGATGGACTATATTTGGTTCAAATATTTGTATGATCCACTCGTTTAAAGAGGCATTTATGAAGATGGGCTGTAGTTTCTCATTGCTGCCATGTTTTCTTGAAACTCACCTTGCCAAGATCCTATCTTTTGGAAAGTCTATCACAATTTTGAAATTGATTTCGGAAATTAGACTGACATATTCCATTTTTTAAAATCAAATGTGTATGGAATTGCACTGTAGTTACAATACTATAATTTCAAGAAGTAGAAAGTTAGTTTCACTTCAAACTATCTTTGCGTGTTTCACAATGTAACAAGAGGAAGACAATGCAGGATTTGTTTGCTATAGCAACTGATCAACCATTCCGTTTCCCTTCCACTTTTACATTTGTGCTCAGGGCATTTTCCACACTAGAAGGTGCGATCTCTCTCTCTCTTTTTCCCTCCCCCTCTCTCTCATTCTGTTAAGCAAGGCAACATCCATTAGTTAAATATAATTGTTAAGATCCTTGACTTTAAACAGTCTAGACTCTTGAGATTATTTCCCTTTTTGTCAGTTCGCATGTTAAATCCACTTACAGATCACTGAACTGAATGTTTCCATCTCTTGTTGCATTCTTGCAGGGATTGGCTATATATTGGATCCTAATTTCTCCTTCCCTAAGATTGCAGCACCATATGCACAGGTTGAAAGATTGTCAAACAACTAACCCGTCTGACAATCAAATCTTAGCCCCTAATGCTCCAAAATTATTCAATCTGCCCTGCAGGAGCTCTTGGACTTGAGACAGCAGCAGCGCAGTGGTCCACAACTTGTTCAGGAAATAAGGAAACAGGCTAATGATGTACCCTATCAAACCTTTGCTTAACAATTTCTTGTTTTAAGATACGATCAAATAAGCATAACTGATGTATATACCATCTAATGTGGAATACTGCCAGGCACGGACATCCACCATTTCGATGCCTTACAGAGTCCAGCAGATAGAAGAGATCGTTAAACAGCTTGAGTCCGGAGATCTGAAACTCAGAGTTCGGGTCCTCGAGGTAATTAGTCTCATACAGATCATTTCTCACTTTCTAATACTTCTCGTAAAATTTCTTATACAAATCATTTCTCACTTTCCAATGCTTCTTGAAATTGTGATCTTCTTAAGTCTGAGAGAGCAGCTCGAAAAGCTACAATTCTTCAAATGGCAACCATGTACACAGTTATAGGGGGCAGCCTCCTAAACCTTGGTGTCACTTTTACCAGTCAGGGCAGTCAAATGTTTGCAAATGGATCTTTTATTGGTGCAGGTAATTTTTCAGGACTATCTTCAGGTTTGATGAATTTGAATTGCACTTGTTTTTGCTGCCAAAAATTGAGCTTATCTTTCTGTATGCAGGTGTTTTCCTGACTCTCTTGATTAGGTCCATGCAAAGAGTGAAAAAACTTGATAAATTTGAGAAAATGATTTAAGCCATTATACATTCCCTTCTCCCCCACCTCTTTTTTTGGCTTCATTTTCACTTTTTTATTTTATTTTATTTTTTTGTGGGTGAGAGAGGGAGGGGCCAGGGAGGTGAAATGTGACCTCTTGCAATATTTAGGAACCATTTTTATTATGTGGTGCAAGCATAGGTACTTGTACCAAAAATTAATTTGGGAAAGGGGATAATAATGTTCCTCATATTTGTAACTATGTTCATATTTTTGTATAGCAATAAAATTTATGCTTCAAATTAAGAAATGCATGTATATAAGTATATTGCCAATTACTCTCTCTCTCTCTCTCCTGAATTACTCAATGATCCCAATGCATGTTTATTCTATTTTTAAGTTAGTGTAGGTTGGGTAGGGGGATGTGAAGATTATTAGATCAAACAGCCAAAGTTTTCAAGGATGCCTTGTACTGAACCACTTTGCACTGATGCACAGAAATGGCAACAAAAACTTGCTATGGTTAATACAAAATGACCCTTTTGCAATACCAGAAGATGTTGAAGGCTCTGAATAAATAGACTTGCAAAATTTCATGTACAGAAAATTGAACCATGATCCTACTCCTATGAAATTCCTTCATAAAACCTAAGGTACACTACTAGAAGCTATAATGGAGGAGAATGTCCCACAGAATGAAAAAGTCAATTTAAGTGCAGCACTGATTCTGAGTACAAATGCAGCAACAGCTTATTAGAAGGTAAAGAATCTGAACAAAGCAGACATTTGCCAAGATTAAAACCAATGGAATGACAAATTTCAAGTACTTGCTTCAATAAACTTGCTTTATCATATCATCATATGAATAAAGGAGGGCAACAATTTGTAGATCCTCCTTAAGAGGGACCAAGCCCATGCGAACTTCTTTACAGACATTATGAATCAGTTTCTCATGATTAATCTATCTATTGTCAGTATCTAGCAGCCTTCCACATATCATGGTAGTGTATGTGGAAATATTTGGTCCCAAACCTTCTTTTAAGATGATATTGTATATCATTTTAGCTCTCTCAGTTTGACCTGCATTAAGCAGCCCAACAATCAAGTGATTGCGAGTATCGTAAGTTTGGATGAATACCTCAGTTGTGCGATTCCTTGTAAAGGGTAAATGGATATGAGAGCTTCTTAGGATGAAACATCAGCGACCAGATTCTTGCCATGAAGTTCTGAAATAACTTCAGCTGCTTTTAGCATTTTTCCATTCACCAAGAGACCACGAAGGAGGACAAGATAAGCCTCCCACACTTGCAAGCATACTTCAAAATACACCAAAGACTTTGCTTACCTAACCACTTTTACAGTTAGCACTAATCAAAGCACTATAAACTTCTTCGGTGGGCTTAAACCCATGATGCAGCATCTGCAATAAATATCTTTCCGCATTTTGCAACTGCCCTTTTCGACAATATCCAATAATAAAGGGTTCATAAGTACCCTGGTCAGGGTTTAGGCCTTTATCCACCATTTCAACCAAGCAACTTTGAGCAGCTTTCATCTTCCGCGTCTCGCAGAGGCCCTTTATAAGAATATTGTAATGGGAAGTAGCTGGCACAATCCCATGCTTATGCATTGCCTCCACAACCCCCCTCAACTTCAGTAAGTGGCCTTTACCAGGATAATTCATCAATAAAGTTCTCCACGTATGAGCATTTCGCTTCCCTTTCTTCATTATCAAGTTTGGAAGAGAAGACATAGCCGTGTTGGGATCCTTATTGCGGCAGAGACAATCAGTTATCATACAATAGGTTGACTCAACAGAGGCCAGATTTTTCTTCTTCATTTCTTCAAGAAGCTCCAAGGCAGTGGCAACATTACCCCATTGACAATGTCCCTCAATCAACAAGGCATAAGTTGTCGAACCAGGCTTGATACCTTTTCTAGTCATCTCATCCACAAGTTCATTTGCCTTCTCCATCTTACCACACTTGCAGAGCACACGAAGAAGCGTATTGCACAGGGCTAAAGTAATGCCTTTAGCATCCTTAATTTTAAAAGCCTCATCCACATCATCATGTCTCAAGTAACAATCAAGTAAAGCTTCATAAACCTTTGCATCAGGCTTCACTCCCATCTCAGACATCTCAGCTAATACCATTATTGCCTCTCTAAATCTATTGGCAGCACAAAGCCCATCAATAAATGTGGCATAAAAATATCGATTAGGGACTAACGACTTGGCAAACATGCTTTTTTTAACCTCAATTGCCTCATCCACATACCCAGCTCTAAACAAACCCTTCAACAAAAACTTGTAGGTAAAATTACTTGAACAAAGACCCTTCTCTTCCATCTCAGCCAATACTTTCTTGGCATCACTAACATTCCCCTCTCTAAAATGAGCATCCGCCATACTAGTATACGTAAGGGCATTAAACGTAACATTTGCTTCACGCATTGCATCACAAACTCGCCAAAACAATCTAAAGTTACCATCTTTCAACAGATCCGTCAACAAACGATTACAATACAACAAGCTAGGGATACAATCAAGATCATTACTATGAGCAAAAACAACACTAGCAGCTTCAAACAAATACCCTTTCTCCCTATACTTATCCATCAACATCCCAAATACGACATGATCAAATTTTCTCGATTCACCAAACTTTTTACGACAATTATCAATAGATTTCAAAACTTCCAAAGGGGGCAAACCAAACCTGATTACATTTTCAAGAACAGAATTAGCAGGACTATACAAATTGTTACTACATAAACGAGCAGCTAAAAATGAGTGAATTTCCAAATCTGATTCAATGCCCACTTTGTGTTTTGACCATTGAAAGAAACTGAGGAGGCGTTCAAGATGATTACTCAATTGATCTTGATGAAGAACAGACCGAACCACATATGGGTTTAGCTTATTTTTTAAGCTTGCAAGTTTAATGAGGCTTTTCCATTTCTTGTTTTTGAGAATTTCAGTGAGTTCTTGAACCAAGATTAGATTGTTCTGAGGAAGATGAGAATTGAAGTAATGTCTGTGAAATGTAGCTTGTTCAATACATCTTGTGATTCTTCCATGAAAAATCCTCCACATAGTTTTCTGAAGATTTTTCAATGGCTATGGAGGATTTGGAAGATGGGGTTTTTGTTTTATACTCTGTTTCAGCTAAAAACAGAGTGCAGCAAAACATCAACAATGGCGAATGGAGTAGGTTGGCTAGAAATGGGCAGAAGAAGTCAAATGCTATTGAACCCTAGAATTGCAATTCCGAATTAGTTAAAAGTTCCATAAGTTGTTCTTTTATTTATTTTTTGGTTGCTCGCGATTTGCATAAAAATCAATTCATATTGAAAAATCGAATTAAATGATTAAATAAACAGATTTTATTGAGGCTTTAATTTGGTTTGGTTTTAGATTTATAGAAACGGATAGTATTTGATTTGGCTTTGAATTTGTTTAAGAAAACAAATTCGAAGAAATAACTGAACCGAATCGATAAATCATATATTTATATTTTATTATTATACATGCATAATACATTGTTTTTAAAAACAACTTTAAATATCTTATATATGATTTCAACAATTTTTATTTATAATTTATATATGAGAAAAAGGATAAATATTTTTCGGAACTATCGTAAATGGTAAGTAGATTCTCTCCGTCATACTTTTGGGATATTGATGCCCTTGCCGTAAAAAATTAGAGTATATATGTCCTTTACTCTAACGAAAAATTAAATAAGGACATGTAACATAATCTTATCTTCCAATTCGATATTTAATAAATGTCAGGTCGATGGATGAGATTGTAACACGTGTATGTCTGTTAGTATAAAGGGTATATCTACTCTAATTTATGGACGACGGAGGCATCAATGTCCTAAAAGTATGACGTAGGGTATTTACATACCATTTATGATAGCTTAGGAGTATATTTGACCTTTTTCCCTATATTTATTAAAGCAAAAATATTCAAAACGAGAACATTTATCTTATTGATTTATATATATATATATAAGTGTCGATCGTAATTCTTGGTGAGACTAGGAATGTCACCGTCTCTTTCGTCTAGGTCAAATGGAGAATTTAAAAGCTTTATTCACACTAAATTTAGTGTTCTAAAGTTCTCTAATGTTAGTCATTTTAATTATTTTCTTTTTCATCTCTTTTGAATGAAATCATTTTTTGATTTTTGTTATGGTTAATAACCGAACTAATCCTTAACAACAAAATTGATAAATTTATATTGTATTTGATTTGGTTTGCTTTTGATAATCTAAAAATAATTAAAGTGGTTTGGTTTGGTTTTGATTCTTAGTTGCAAAGATATCACTCTCTCCGTCCTGATTTCTGAACTATTAACAACCTTACAAACAATTCTTTGCTTGACTATCCAAATTTCAATACACCTCTGATTTTGCAATATGAGAGAAATACATCCCTAAATCATAGTCAAGTTTATGGATGTTTTGAACACTTCTTAGTTCTCTAGACTTATTATTACATGCTCTTATAAGAGTTTGAGCCATTTGTTATGTCATATAGAAGTTCGAGGGTGTATGAGATGTATCTTAGTTAATCAAGTAGATAGGTGTTTTTAAAGTTGTCAATAGTTTAAGAACGAAACAAGTTGAATTAAATTCACAAGTGCTTTCAATATTCTTTCAGAAAATGACGATAGACTTTTACATTCTGTAATCTTAATTAAATATGTCTAGTTCTTCTTTAAATCTTGTAACTTTAGAATCGCCTCGTAAAATAGTGAAATTGAAAATTTTACCAATTATATATATAAAAAATATATGTATATGCATTTTATGGGACAAACTAAAAAAAAAAAGGAAGTAAGACCAGGATAAAGGGAGTAGCACTATCTTTTTTTTTTGGTTTTCCATCTGGTATCTTGAGCTCACATTGAAGTTTCGACTAAATTCTAATAGTGCACATAAGACCCATTCGGGGGTGACATTTCTAACAAAATTTTGGGAATAGCAATGTTAATATCATACCAAATGAACATGAAAAATTTGTAAGGTTTTATTTTTCCCTGGGTGATTTGATAATTTTGATTATAGCCTTTAAAATTGTACTCTCCTTGTCTCAATTTATATGACATCTTTTATGTTTTGAGAGTCAAATAGTTTAAGTTTGATCAGAAATTTTCGCATGAAATTTTTAATTTTTTGAAATGAAATTTATATATTTGTAAACTACGTAAAAAGTATTACGAGTCACAATAATTGAAAATTCAAAATGTTTAAAAAATCTATGAAAAATTTATAGTCAAGGATAGAGACTTGTTTGACTCTTAAAATCCAAAATGTGACATATAAAATGAGACGGAGGCAGTATATTGCTAATCAAATTTGGGTAAAATAATGAATTAACATTTCTCTAAAGTCTTGCATTTTTATAATTTCATACATTATCCCTAAACTTCATCTTTCAAGGGTTTTTTCTTCTTCTTTTTTTGCCTGGTACCCACGAACCCTTGAGGTAGTTAAACCCACCCTTGTTCATTATAAGCTATGCAAAGTGTATTTAAGGCCCCAAAAAGCTTTTTAAAATGTCAAATAGCAAAACATGTTTTATTTAATACTCAAGGAGTACAAAGTAATCAAATTCAGATTTTTGAAGGCTTTTAATGAACTTTCCACCCAATGATGAACAAAATTCACAAGTATCATGCAACTCTTGCTACGAAAAATATGTCGCGTGTGGGGGGCGACGAGGCTATGAACCTTGTTCTTGGAATAGAAGCTTCAAAACACAGGAAATATCAGAAGTGACATCTTATACATTGCAAGAACTGAGGCAAGCAAATTGTCCAAGCAGAGCTAATAAAAGGGAATCCAATCAAACCAATTCTATGCCTGCTTCTCGGACTGAATCGATAACTGCTTTGACCTTTCCATGGTATCTTTGTTCTTTCTTAAAGAAAACAGATACAGCAGGAACTCCTTTAGCCTGCAACCGCTCTCCCAACAACTTACCTATTTTTGCTGCAGCAGCAACGTCTCTAGTATTTTCTTTTGATTCTACCATGGCAAGCCTTAAGCCTTTCTCTTGTGAGCTTGCAGAAGCAGCCACTGTTGCTGTTGGCGTGTGAACTACTTGAGCATTTACATACTTGTTTGTGAAATGCATCCTCAGCACGTAAGGTTTGAGATACTTCAGCACTCTGTCTGGTCTAACTGGTGGAGGAATCACCATTTCTGCTAGAGGATATAAAGATATATCAAAAGAAGTATCATCAAGGAGGCTAATGAAATAAGAAAATATCTCTCAGATAAAGCTCTCAATATTCAGGAAGTACTTCTCATCTTCGAGAAATGCAGTTTTGATTCTCACCCTGGAGCTAATTAGTATTACTTGTAACAGATAGCTAAACAACCTTCTATATGATGGCTTCATAGAGCTAAGTGACAAACCAAGTAACAAGCAAGATCTACAACTTTACAGATCATTTAAGGTGACTTGCTTTTATCCTTTACTTTCATTGACCAAGGGGAATTCTTTTTAGCCAGACTCCTGCGCACCTCGACTTATCCCAACATGGTACCTGCTACCTCCCACCAACACAAGTATCGGGTAACTCTGTCTATCAAAGCTTGGATAGATTTAAGGAATTCACCAAGTGTTACTTGAAACCTCATGACTCTCATGCTCACTTTATTGACCACAGTGCAAGCTCCTCTTAAACATATTTGAAAAATAATGTCCCATTTCAGATCTAGAGAGGTGATGTCCCATTTATTACCTTTTACAATTATGTGGACAACATAGTAGGAGAAGATGAGTCTGAGATTAACGCAAATGTGGATAGAAAACAACATGAAGGGAGCACGTAAGCTTGTCCAGCAAGGTACAGAGTGGGAAGGGCAGATTTAGGATTTCATGAAGACGGGTGCAAAATTATTTACTTTTTGAAATTTTGGTATTTTTATACATTACATACATTATATATATATATATATA